>NC_060198.1:6140969-6220969 GCF_021184085.1 Oncorhynchus gorbuscha
GGGGTCAGGCCACAAGGCCAAGGTCTCTCCTCCTCCCCTCTATCCCTCCCTGACACGTCAACTCTCTGACCAGTCAGGAACAGGGGGTGGGGGTGGGGTGGGTCGATGGCTGGAGGTAATGGGAAGGAGAGGAAGGGAGAGAGGGGCTAAACGAGTGGTTCACCATCATCAATAACTAGTGGATTGTGTGTTGTATGCATCGAACAGTTACTGAGCAGTTCAGAGGTGATGGTGCCGATTCTGAACTGTCCTGGCTACTTTTTCAACAGTTACTGAGCAGTTCAGAGGTGATGGTGCCGATTCTGAACTGTCCTGGCTACTTTTTCAACAGTTACTGAGCAGTTCAGAGGTGATGGTGCCGATTCTGAACTGTCCTGGCTACTTTTTCAGCAGTTACTGAGCAGTTCAGAGGTGATGGTGCCGATTCTGAACTGTCCTGGCTACTTTTTCAACAGTTACTGAGCAGTTCAGAGGTGATGGTGCCGATTCTGAACTGTCCTGGCTACTTTTTCAACAGTTACTGAGCAGTTCAGAGGTGATGGTGCCGATTCTGAACTGTCCTGGCTACTTTTTCAACAGTTACTGAGCAGTTCAGAGGTGATGGTGCCGATTCTGAACTGTCCTGGCTACTTTTTCAACAGTTACTGAGCAGTTCAGAGGTGATGGTGCCGATTCTGAACTGTCCTGGCTACTTTTTCAACAGTTACTGAGCACTGCCGATTCTGAACTGTCCTGGCTACTTTTTCAACAGTTACTGAGCAGTTCAGAGGTGATGGTGCCGATTCTGAACTGTCCTGGCTACTTTTTCAACAGTTACTTTTCGTGCTTAAAAAAATGTGGTCATCTACCAAGGGTGTGTTTCAAGACATTACAAACATCCTTATTATGTAAACCTTGGCTCATATACAGCAGTAGATTACAATATCCTCCAGCCTTCCTCGGTAGCCAGAGAAGACAAGGAAGGAGAGAAGAGGTGATGGGAGAGAAGAGGAGAGAGAAGAGAAGAGAAGAGAGAGAGAGAGGGAGGGAACTGGAGGGACAGTTACTGAGGAGTTCAGAGGTGAGGGGTGAGATTCTGAACTGTCCTGGACTTTTTCAAGAGTTACTGAGCAGTTCAGAGGTGAGATTCTGAGTCCTGGCTACTTTTTCAACAGTTACTGAGCAGTTCAGAGATTCTGGGCAGAGAGACAGAGAGATTCTGAAGAGCTACTTTTCAGACAGTTACTGAGAGTTCAGAGAGAGATGGAGGGAGGGATTCTGGACTGGAGGGAGGGAGAGACAGGGAGGGAGGAGAGAGAGAGGGAGAGGGGATTCTGGACAGTCCTGGAGGGAGAAGATAGAGAGAGAGTTCAGAGGGAGGGAGCCGAGGGAGGGAGAGGGGGAGGGAGGGAGAGAGGGAGGGAGAGTTCAGGGAGGGAGGGGAGAAGGAGGGAGGGAAGTCCTGGTAAAGAAAAAGAGAAGCCAGTTCCTGAGCAGTGTCTGAGGGGATTTCGACTAATTTACCAAGAAGGGTTTTTCACTTGTTTTCTTTTTTTCAGAGGTCTTTCCTCTCGAACTCTCTTCTCTCTTTTCTCAGTTACTGAGCAGTTCAGAGGTGATGGTCTCGATTCTCCTCTTTTTCTCCTCACGATTCTGAACTGTCCTCTCTTTTCTCAGTTACTCTCAGTTCTGATGGTGCCGATTCTCTGTCCTGGCTCTCTTTTCTCAGTCCTCTCGCAGTTCTCTGATGGTGCCGATTCTCTCTCCTCTCAGTTCAGAGGTGATGGTCTCTCCTCTCTTCTCAGTCTCACTTCTCTCTCCTTTTTCTTCTTCTCTCGCCTCTCTTTCTCTCTTTCTCACAGTTACTCTCTTCAGAGGTGATCTGCCGATTCTCTGTCTCTCTTCTCTTTCTCAGTTACTGAGCAGTTCTCCTGATGGTGCCGATTCTTTCTGTCCTCTCTTTTTCTCAGTTCTCAGTTCTCTCTCCGATTCTTCTCTCTCCTCACTTCTCTTTTCTCTCCTCTCTTCTTCTCGTCTCTTTCTAAAAAATGTGGTCATCTACCAAGGGTGTGTTTCTACAAACATCCTTATTCTCTTCTCTCTCCTCAGATTACAATCTCTCAGCCTTCTCTCTCCCCTCTTCTCTCTTCTCTCTCCTCTTCTTCGCAGTGTCTCCTCACTAATTTTCAAGAAGGGTTTTTCTTGTTTTCTTTTTCTCTCTTTCCTCTCCTCTCTTTCTCTCCTCTCTTCTCTCTCTTCTCTCTCCTCTCTTCTCTCTCTCTCTCTCTCCTCTCTCTTCTCTCTTTCTCTCTCTCTCTCCTTTCTCTCTCTCTTCTCTCTCCTCTCTTCTCTCTTTCTCTCTCCCTCTTCTCTCTTCTCTCCTCTCTCTCTCTCTCTCTCTTCTCCTCCTCTATTCTCTCTTCTCTCTCTTTCTCTCTTCTCTCTCTCTCTCTCTCTCTCTCTCTCTCTCTCTCTCTCTTCTCTCTTCTCTCGCCTCTCTTTCTCTTTCTCTCTTCTCTCTCCTTTCTCCTCTCTTCTCTCTCCTCTCTTCTCTATTCTCTCTCCTCTCTTCTCTCTTCTCTCGCCTCTCTTTCTCTCTTTCTCTCTTCTCTCTCCTTACTCCTCTCTTCTCTCTCCTCACTTCTCTCTTCTCTCTCCCCTCTTCTCTCTTCTCTCTCCTCTCTTCTCTCTCCTCACTTCTCTCTTCTCTCTCCTCTATTCTCTCTTCTCTCTCCTCTCTTCTCTCTCCTCTCTTCTCTCTTCTCTCTCCTCTCTTCTCTCTTCTCTCGCCTCTCTTTCTCTCTTTCTCTCTTCTCTCTCCTTTCTCCTCTCTTCTCTCTCCTCACTTCTCTCTTCTCTCTCCTCTCTTCTCTCTTCTCTCTTCTCTCTCCTCTCTCCTCTCTTCTCTCTTCTCTCTCCTCTCTCCTCTCTTCTCTCTCCTCTCTTCTCTCTTCTCTCTTCTCTCTTCTCTCTCCTCACTTCTCTCTCCTCTCTCCTCTCTCCTCTCTTCTCTCTCCTCTCTTCTCTCTTCTCTCTTCTCTCTTCTCTCTCCTCACTTCTCTCTTCTCTCTCCTCTCTCCTCTCTTCTCTCTCCTCTCTTCTCTCTTCTCTCTTCTCTCTTCTCTCTCCTCACTTCTCTCTTCTCTCTCCTCTCCTCTCTGCCTCTCCTTTTCTTTCCTGAAACCAGAGACCCTTGGTCGGCCAAGTCTCTGAGATAAGGAAGTAGAGGGCCAAGTTTACCACTACAGATAAGACCTAATTGAGGGGTAATAAAAAGATAAATGAAAGGAGGAGAGGAAGACTGAGGGAAGACAAAGGAGGGAATTGAGACGCCTGAGAAATGATTGATTGGAGCGTTGACACTTTGACTCATATCTCACAGATATCAGCAACAGCTTGGCTCAGCCTCAAGTCACCGTCACGACTACTCTGCAATTGTGTGCGTGTGTGTGTGTGTCCGTATGTGTGTGTTTGTTGGTGTGTGTACACACTATGTGCCCTAGCTAGCATACCAGACAACCAACCATTAGGACAAACTACGAACACCAGCCTAGACCTGCTGGTTGTAAAGTACAGAGCTGACTGTTTCTACCAGTTTGTAAGCTATGTAATCAGAAGGTTAATTATATACCTGTATAGGCTATTATGCTGGCTTATAATGTTCACTGACATTTATTTGGTCATATTGTTAACAAAAACATTACCGGAACAAATACGTTGATTTAAGGACCAATTATTTCACAAATGACTTTGGGAAGTAGATAACTGAATGGACACAGAACGGTCAAGATTAAGTGTGTAAGTTGAGTGTGGATACTGTGAGGGCTCCAGTTGAAGTGTGTAAGTTGAGTGTGGATACTGTGAGGGCTCCAGTTGAAGTGTGTAAGTTGAGTGTGGATACTGTGAGGGCTCCATTTTAAGTGTGAAGACAGTAGTGTGTGGATACTGTGAGGGCTCCATTTTAAGTGTGTAAGACAGTAGAGTGTGGATACTGTGAGGGCTCCAGTTTAAGTGTGTAAGACAGTAGAGTGTGGATACTGTGAGGGCTCCAGTTTAAGTGTGTAAGACAGTAGTGTGTGGATACTGTGAGGGCTCCAGTTTAAGTGTGTAAGACAGTAGAGTGTGGATACTGTGAGGGCTCCAGTTTAAGTGTGTAAGACAGTAGTGTGTGGATACTGTGAGGGCTCCAGTTTAAGTGTGTAAGACAGTAGAGTGTGGATACTGTGAGGGCTCCAGTTTAAGTGTGTAAGTTGAGTGTGGATACTGTGAGGGCTCCAGTTTACGTGTGTAAGACAGTAGAGTGTGGATACTTTGAGGGCTCCGGTTTACGTGTGTAAGACAGTAGAGTGTGGATACTTTGAGGGCTCCAGTTTAAGTGTGAAGACAGTAGTGTGTGGATACTGTGAGGGCTCCAGTTTAAGTGTGTAAGACAGTAGAGTGTGGATACTGTGAAGGCTCCAGTTTAAGTGTGTAAGACAGTAGAGTGTGGATACTGTGAGGGCTCCAGTTTAAGTGTGTAAGACAGTAGAGTGTGGATACTGTGAAGGCTCCAGTTTAAGTGTGTAAGACAGTAGAGTGTGGATACTGTGAGGGCTCCAGTTTAAGTGTGTAAGACAGTAGAGTGTGGATACTGTGAGGGCTCCAGTTTAAGTGTGTAAGACAGTAGAGTGTGGATACTTTGAGGGCTCCAGTTTAAGTGTGAAGAAAGTAGTGTGGATACTGTGAGGGCTCCAGTTTAAGTGTGAAGACAGTAGTGTGTGGATACTGTGAGGGCTCCAGTTTAAGTGTGTAAGACAGTAGAGTGTGGATACTGTGAAGGCTCCAGTTTAAGTGTGTAAGACAGTAGAGTGTGGATACTGTGAGGGCTCCAGTTTAAGTGTGAAGACAGTAGTGTGTGGATACTGTGAAGGCTCCAGTTTAAGTGTGAAGACAGTAGAGTGTGGATACTGTGAAGGCTCCAGTTTAAGTGTGTAAGACAGTAGTGTGTGGATACTGTGAGGGCTCCAGTTTAAGTGTGTAAGACAGTAGAGTGTGGATACTGTGAGGGCTCCAGTTTAAGTGTGTAAGACAGTAGAGTGTGGATACTGTGAGGGCTCCAGTTTAAGTGTGTAAGACAGTAGAGTGTGCATACTGTGAGGGCTCCAGTTTAAGTGTGTAAGACAGTAGTGTGTGGATACTGTGAAGGCTCCAGTTTAAGTGTGTAAGACAGTAGAGTGTGGATACTGTGAGGGCTCCAGTTTAAGTGTGTAAGTTGAGTGTGGATACTGTGAGGGCTCCAGTTTACGTGTGTAAGACAGTAGAGTGTGGATACTTTGAGGGCTCCAGTTTAAGTGTGTAAGACAGTAGTGTGTGGATACTGTGAAGGCTCCAGTTTAAGTGTGTAAGACAGTAGAGTGTGGATACTGTGAGGGCTCCAGTTTAAGTGTGTAAGTTGAGTGTGGATACTGTGAGGGCTCCAGTTTAAGTGTGTAAGACAGTAGAGTGTGGATACTTTGAGGGCTCCAGTTTACGTGTGTAAGACAGTAGAGTGTGGATACTGTGAGGGCTCCAGTTTAAGTGTGAAGACAGTAGTGTGTGGATACTGTGAGGGCTCCAGTTTAAGTGTGTAAGACAGTAGAGTGTGGATACTGTGAAGGCTCCAGTTTAAGTGTGTAAGACAGTAGAGTGTGGATACTGTGAGGGCTCCAGTTTAAGTGTGTAAGACAGTAGAGTGTGGATACTTTGAGGGCTCCAGTTTAAGTGTGTAAGACAGTAGAGTGTGGATACTTTGAGGGCTCCAGTTTAAGTGTGAAGAAAGTAGTGTGGATACTGTGAGGGCTCCAGTTTAAGTGTGAAGACAGTAGTGTGTGGATACTGTGAGGGCTCCAGTTTAAGTGTGTAAGACAGTAGAGTGTGGATACTGTGAAGGCTCCAGTTTAAGTGTGTAAGACAGTAGAGTGTGGATACTGTGAGGGCTCCAGTTTAAGTGTGAAGACAGTAGTGTGTGGATACTGTGAAGGCTCCAGTTTAAGTGTGAAGACAGTAGAGTGTGGATACTGTGAAGGCTCCAGTTTAAGTGTGTAAGACAGTAGTGTGTGGATACTGTGAGGGCTCCAGTTTAAGTGTGTAAGACAGTAGAGTGTGGATACTGTGAGGGCTCCAGTTTAAGTGTGTAAGACAGTAGAGTGTGGATACTGTGAGGGCTCCAGTTTAAGTGTGTAAGACAGTAG
This sequence comes from Oncorhynchus gorbuscha, assembly GCF_021184085.1. NCBI lineage: Eukaryota > Metazoa > Chordata > Actinopteri > Salmoniformes > Salmonidae > Oncorhynchus > Oncorhynchus gorbuscha. The sequence continues at coordinate 6,147,158 of NC_060198.1, forward strand.
AGTGTGGATACTGTGAGGGCTCCAGTTTAAGTGTGTAAGACAGTAGTGTGTGGATACTGTGAAGGCTCCAGTTTAAGTGTGTAAGACAGTAGAGTGTGGATACTGTGAGGGCTCCAGTTTAAGTGTGTAAGTTGAGTGTGGATACTGTGAGGGCTCCAGTTTACGTGTGTAAGACAGTAGAGTGTGGATACTTTGAGGGCTCCAGTTTACGTGTGTAAGACAGTAGAGTGTGGATACTTTGAGGGCTCCAGTTTAAGTGTGAAGACAGTAGTGTGTGGATACTGTGAGGGCTCCAGTTTAAGTGTGTAAGACAGTAGAGTGTGGATACTGTGAAGGCTCCAGTTTAAGTGTGTAAGACAGTAGAGTGTGGATACTGTGAGGGCTCCAGTTTAAGTGTGTAAGACAGTAGAGTGTGGATACTGTGAGGGCTCCAGTTTAAGTGTGTAAGACAGTAGAGTGTGGATACTGTGAGGGCTCCAGTTTAAGTGTGTAAGACAGTAGAGTGTGGATACTGTGAGGGCTCCAGTTTAAGTGTGTAAGACAGTAGAGTGTGGATACTGTGAGGGCTCCAGTTTAAGTGTGTAAGACAGTAGAGTGTGGATACTGTGAGGGCTCCAGTTTAAGTGTGTAAGACAGTAGAGTGTGGATACTGTGAGGGCTCCAGTTTAAGTGTGTAAGACAGTAGTGTGTGGATACTGTGAAGGCTCCAGTTTAAGTGTGTAAGACAGTAGTGTGGATACTGTGAGGGCTCCAGTTTAAGTGTGTAAGTTGAGTGTGGATACTTTGAGGGCTCCAGTTTACGTGTGTAAGACAGTAGAGTGTGTATACTTTGAGGGCTGCAGTTTAAGTGTGAAGACAGTAGTGTGTGGATACTGTGAGGGCTCCAGTTTAAGTGTGTAAGACAGTAGAGTGTTGATACTGTGAAGGCTCCAGTTTAAGTGTGTAAGACAGTAGAGTGTGGATACTGTGAGGGCTCCAGTTTAAGTGTGTAAGACAGTAGAGTGTGGATACTGTGAGGGCTCCAGTTTAAGTGTGTAAGACAGTAGAGTGTGGATACTTTGAGGGCTCCAGTTTAAGTGTGAAGAAAGTAGTGTGGATACTGTGAGGGCTCCAGTTTAAGTGTGAAGACAGTAGTGTGTGGATACTGTGAGGGCTCCAGTTTAAGTGTGTAAGACAGTAGAGTGTGGATACTGTGAAGGCTCCAGTTTAAGTGTGTAAGACAGTAGAGTGTGGATACTGTGAGGGCTCCAGTTTAAGTGTGAAGACAGTAGTGTGTGGATACTGTGAAGGCTCCAGTTTAAGTGTGAAGACAGTAGAGTGTGGATACTGTGAAGGCTCCAGTTTAAGTGTGTAAGACAGTAGTGTGTGGATACTGTGAGGGCTCCAGTTTAAGTGTGTAAGACAGTAGAGTGTGGATACTGTGAGGGCTCCAGTTTAAGTGTGTAAGACAGTAGAGTGTGGATACTGTGAGGGCTCCAGTTTAAGTGTGTAAGACAGTAGAGTGTGGATACTGTGAGGGCTCCAGTTTAAGTGTGTAAGACAGTAGAGTGTGGATACTGTGAGGGCTCCAGTTTAAGTGTGTAAGACAGTAGAGTGTGGATACTGTGAGGGCTCCAGTTTAAGTGTGTAAGACAGTAGTGTGTGGATACTGTGAGGGCTCCAGTTTACGTGTGTAAGTTGAGTGTGGATACTGTGAGGGCTCCAGTTTAAGTGTGTAAGTTGAGTGTGGATACTGTGAGGGCTCCAGTTTAAGTGTGTAAGACAGTAGAGTGTGGATACTGTGAGGGCTCCAGTTTAAGTGTGTAAGACAGTAGAGTGTGGATACTGTGAGGGCTCCAGTTTAAGTGTGTAAGACAGTAGAGTGTGGATACTGTGAGGGCTCCAGTTTAAGTGTGAAGACAGTAGTGTGTGGATACTGTGAGGGCTCCAGTTTAAGTGTGTAAGACAGTAGTGTGTGGATACTGTGAGAGCTCCAGTTTACGTGTGTAAGTTGAGTGTGGATACTGTGAGGGCTCCAGTTTAAGTGTGTAAGTTGAGTGTGGATACTGTGAGGGCTCCAGTTTACGTGTGTAAGACAGTAGAGTGTGGATACTTTGAGGGCTCCAGTTTACGTGTGTAAGACAGTAGAGTGTGGATACTGTGAGGGCTCCATTTTACGTGTGTAAGACAGTAGAGTGTGGATACTTTGAGGGCTCCAGTTTACGTGTGTAAGACAGTAGAGTGTGGATACTGTGAGGGCTCCATTTTAAGTGTGTAAGACAGTAGTGTGTGGATACTGTGAAGGCTCCAGTTTAAGTGTGTAAGACAGTAGAGTGTGGATACTGTGAGGGCTCCAGATAAGACAGTAGTGTGTGGATACTGTGAGGGCTCCAGTTTAAGTGTGTAAGACAGTAGTGTGTGGATACTGTGACAGTAAGACAGTAGTGTGTGGATACTGTGAGGGCTCCAGTTTACGTGTGTAAGTTGAGTGTGGATACTGTGAGGGCTCCAGTTTACGTGTGTAAGACAGTAGAGTGTGGATACTTTGAGGGCTCCAGTTTACGTGTGTAAGACAGTAGAGTGTGGATACTTTGAGGGCTCCAGTTTAAGTGTGAAGACAGTAGTGTGTGGATACTGTGAAGGCTCCAGTTTAAGTGTGTAAGACAGTAGAGTGTGGATACTGTGAGGGCTCCAGTTTAAGTGTGTAAGACAGTAGAGTGTGGATACTGTGAGGGCTCCAGTGTGAAGACAGTAGTGTGTGGATACTGTGAGGGCTCCAGTTTAAGTGTGTAAGACAGTAGTGTGTGGATACTGTGAGAGCTCCAGTTTACGTGTGTAAGTTGAGTGTGGATACTGTGAGGGCTCCAGTTTAAGTGTGTAAGTTGAGTGTGGATACTGTGAGGGCTCCAGTTTACGTGTGTAAGACAGTAGAGTGTGGATACTGTGAGGGCTCCAGTTTAGAGTGTGGAAGACAGTAAGACAGTAGAGTGTGGATACTGTGAGGGCTAAGACCATGGATTTCCAAGTGTGTAAGACAGTAGAGTGTGGATACTGTGAGGGCTCCAGTTTAAGTGTGTAAGACAGTAGTGTGTGGATACTGTGAGGGCTCCAGTTTAAGTGTGTAAGACAGTAGTGTGTGGATACTGTGAGGGCTCCAGTTTAAGTGTTAAGACAGTAGTGTGTGGATACTGTGAGGGCTCCAGAGTGTGACATAGTGTGTGAGGGCTCCAGTTTACGTGTGTAAGACAGTAGTTGAGTGTGGATACTTTGAGGGCTCCAGTTTAAGACCAGTAAGACAGTAGAGTGTGGATACTTTGAGGGCTCCAGTTTAAGTGTGAAGACAGCAGTGTGTGGATACTGTGAAGGCTCCAGTTTAAGTGTGTAAGACAGTAGAGTGTGGATACTGTGAGGGCTCCAGTTTAAGTGTGAAGACAGTAGTGTGTGGATACTGTGAGGGCTCCATTTTAAGTGTGTAAGACAGTAGAGTGTGGATACTTTGAAGGCTCCAGTTTAAGTGTGAAGACAGTAGTGTGTGGATACTGTGAGGGCTCCAGTTTAAGTGTGTAAGACAGTAGAGTGTGGATACTGTGAGGGCTCCGGTTGGTGTACCATGTGACCACTGGCCCCTGTCTCCGCTTCCTTCCTCTCTGGAGGTCTGTGAACAGTGTGTGTCCTGTTACTGCTCTCCCTCTGGTTCCTCTGAGGCCATGAGGGGCTGTGGGTGTGTGTGTGTGTGTGTGTGTGTGTGTGTGTGTGTGTGTGTGTGTGTGTGTGTGTGTGTGTGTGTGTGTGTGTGTGTGCGTGCGTGCGTGCGTGCGTGCGTGCGTGCGTGCGTGCGTGTGTGTGTGTGCGCGTGCGTGTGTGTTTGTTTTGCATCTGTCCACAGGTCACACTTGGTTACAGACAGGGTGTCATGTTGAAACAGACCTAGTTCCTGATTCTTGGAAGAGTGGACACCTGCATCAGTATAATGGGTCAACGACACGTACACACACCCCAACACATACAGTACATATTGAACATATTGCACAGCCAGAGTTTCCCAAACTCTTTCCCGGGGCCCCCTGGGTGCATGTTTTGGTTGACATAAACGCTGACTCATGTCATCAAAGCTTGATGATTAGTTGGTTATTTGCATCAGCTTTGTAGTGCAGGGAACAAAAACCAGGGGGGGAAAGCAAAATGTGCATCGGACCGAGTTTGGAGAACATCTCCCTTCACCGTTTGACCTTCAATCTAAGTCTGTCTGTTCTGTTCTCTCTTCTGTACACACACCTAACTAGCCTGGCCCCTATATTACTGCCCACACACTCTATCTCTCCGAGTCAGTGTCTGTCTGTCTGTCTGTCTGTCTGTCTGTCTGTCTGTCTGTCTGTCTGTCTGTCTGTCTGTCTGTCTGTCTGTCTGTCTGTCTGTCTGTCTGTCTGTCTGTCTGTCTGTCTGTCTGTCTGTCTGTCTGTCTGTCTGTCTGTCTGTCTGTCTGTCTGTCTGTCTGTCTGTCTGTCTGTCTGTCTGTCTGTCTGTCTGTCTGTCTGTCCGTTTATCTGTGCATTTGTGTACATATCTGCATGTGTGTGTCTGTGTGTGTGTGGGTCTGTGTGTCTGCGTGTCTGTGTGAGGTGTTGCTCAGGACTGTTCATTAACAGGTTGTATGTGTACTGTCAGAGACTAGGCTGTAGGAGGGTCTGAGGTCACGTGGTCTCCTGATCTCTCAGCTTAGTTTAACACAGTGTTCTCACTGTTTATGTAGCATGGTGTGTGTGTGAGAATGTGTTTGTGAGAGTGTGTGTGTGTATTAGTATATGCGTGTGTGTGTGGTTTGGGTTACAGAGCTCCGTGTTTGGGTCTGGGTCATAACCATGGCCTGGCAGTCTTGGAGGGCATGGGGTAATGCTTTTCAGACCTGTTTTTCTCTTTCTCCTTTGTTTGCTTGTATGTTCTTCTCTCTCTCTCTCTCTCTCTCTCTCTCTCTCTCTCTCTCTCTCTCTCTCTCTCCCTGCCTCTATTTCGATGTCTTATCACACACACCCCTCTATACACACACAGTGACCCTAATGCAGGCCAGACCCTCTCTCTCTCTCTGTCTCCCCTCCCTTCCGTCTGCCCCGATCTCTCTCTCTCTTCGTCTGTCTATTGTAGCCGAGTGGGAATGCGGCGCGTTGCTCTGCCTTGGAGCGCGGCCAAATGGACCAGCGGAGCTTGTTTGGAAAGCTTTCAGTCAGAAAGCCACTTTTTGGCAGTGAGTGCTGCTGAAGCCTCAGAAGAAGGCTGGAGTTGCTAAAATAAATAATGGTTTCGGTGAGGAGAGGAGGGAGGAGGGGTGAGGAGAGGAGGGAGGAGGAGAGGAGGGAGGAGGGAGGAGGAGAGGAGGGATGAGGGGGAGGGGTGAGGAGAGGGAGAGAGGATGGGTGAGGAGAGGGAGGGAGGAGGGGTGAGGAGAGTGAGGAGGAGAAGTAAGGAGAGGATGGGGGGTGAGGGAGAGGGGGAGAGGTCTTACAGAGGGCTCCTGTAATTATATCTGTCAATCGACACTGAGCCACATGGACCACCAACGCTTGAGTTTCCCCTCTCTCTTACTCTGTCACTCTCTTTGGCACTGTAACTTGGTTGGAGTGTGTGTGTGTGTGTGTGTGTATGTGTGTGTGTGTGTGTGTGTGTGTGAGTGTGTGTGTGTTCTGTCTGGGTGGAGTGTGTTTGTGTGGTCCAGAGAGACCTGGTCATTCTGGAGCAGAAAGATATCACACTTGAGCGTGCTGGTATTTCACAAGGAACGTTATGCTGATGTCCTGGTGTTGACTAACTATGGAACAGTGGCATGGTTTGGTTCAACTTATTCAGAGTATCTCAAGGGATGGATTGGTCACTAGACAGCATGCATGAATAGGTATAAAGTACCACACACAAACACACACACACAACTCTCTCTCTCTCTCTCTCTCTCTCTCTCTCTCTCTCTCTCTCTCTCTCTCTCTCTCTCTCTCTCTCTCTCTCTCTCTCTCTCTCTCTCTCTCTCTCTCTCTCTCTCTCTCTCTCTCTCTCTCTCTCTCTCTCTCTGTAGTTAGGTGTCCTGGCCTGGTCCAGTTAGGCCTGTCATACACACTCCCCCCTCCTCTGATCACAACCAGACGTCGGTTAGTTCGTCCAGGGATTCGACTCCAGGGACACAATTACCGGGCCGGGCTAAATGTGCCGCCCACACGCTACGGCCCCTTCAAAGGCTTCCCTTCTCCTCCCTCTCATTCCCTCCTCTGTCACTCTCTCTGTCACTCTCTGTTTTCAACCCGCTCTCTCCACCTCTCGATCCCTTTCTCCATTTAGCCCTCTCTATTCCTCTCTTTCCCTTTTCTCTCACTATGACTCTCTCCCCCTCTCCTCCATCCATCCCCCTCTCCACAGACCCAGAGATGTAGCAGGAGCGGTTACCAAGTGGCTGAGATGATTCCTCTCTAATGAGCTGGACTACTTGGAAACAGCTTTTGTAATGTTACAGACCTATATGTATCCAACCCTGCCTTTCTAAAGTCTTAGAAAGTCAAGTTAACAAACAGATCACCGACCATTTCGAATCCCATTTTACCTTCTTCGCTGTGCAATCTGGTTTCCGAGCTGGTCACGGGTGCACCTCAGCCACGCTCAAGGTCCTAAACGATATCATAACCACCGTTGATAAGAGACAGTACTGTGCAGCTGTATTCATCGACCTGGTCAAGGCTTTCGACTCTGTCAATCACCGCATTCTTATCGGCAGACTCAACAACCTTGGTTTCTCAAATGACTGCCTCGCCTGGTTCACCAACTACTTCTCAAATAGAGTTCAGTGTGTCAAATCGGAGGGCCTGTTGTCCGGACCTCTGGCAGTCTCTATGGGGGTGCCACAGGGTTCAATTCTCGGGCCGACTCTTTTCTCTGTATACATCAATGATGTCACTATTGCTGCTGGTGATTCTCTGATCCACCAGGTATATTTCACTGGTCATCCCCAAAGCCAACACTTCCTTTGGCCACCTTCCTTTCCTGTTCTCTGCTGCCTATGACTGGAACGAATTGCCAAAATCCCTGAAGCTGGAGTCTCACTAACTTTAAGCATCAGCTGTCTGAGCATTTTAACGATACCTGCACCTGTACACAGCCATCTGTAAATAGCCCACCCAACTACCTCATCCCCATATTGTTATTGATTTTTTTACTCTTTTGCACATCAGTATCTCTACTTGCACATTCATCTTCTGCACATCTATCACTCCAGTGTTTAATTGCTAAATTGTAATTATTTTGCCACTAAGGCCTATTTATTGCCTTACCTCCCTAATCTTACTACATTTTCACACTGTATATAGATATTTCTATTGTATTATTGACTGTACGTTTGTTTATTCCATGTGTAACTCTGTGTTGTTTGTGTCTTACTGCCATGCTTTATCTTGGCCAGGTCACAGTTGTAAATGAGAACTTGTTCTAAACTGGCCTACCTGGTTAAATAAAGGTGTTCTCTAAACTGGCCTACCTGGTTAAATAAAGGTGTTCTAAACTGGCCTACCTGGTTAAATAAAGGTGTTCTAAACTGGCCTACCTGGTTAAATAAAGGTGTTCTCAACTGGCCTACCTGGTTAAATAAAGGTGTTCTCAACTGGCCTACCTGGTTAAATAAAGGTGTTCTCAACTGGCCTACCTGGTTAAATAAAGGTGAAATAAAATAAAAATACAAAAATGTGACAATTATTATTCACCCTGATCTTCTCCTGCCCCAAAGCTGAGACACACACACACACACACACACACACACACACACACACAATTATTATTCATCCTGATCCTCTCCACACACATACACACACATACACACACACACACACACACACACAGACACACAGACACCCCAAAGCACACACACACACACACACACACACACACACATACACACACACACACACACACACACACAGACACACAGACACACACACACACAGACACAGACACAGACACACACACACACAGACACACACACACACACACACACACACACACACACACACACACACACACACACACACACACACACACACACACACACACACACACACACACACACACACACACACACACACACACACACACACACACACACACACACACACACACACACACACACACACACACACACACACACACACACACACACACACACACACACACACACACACACACACACACACACACACACACACACACACACACACACACACACACACACACGTTTTACGGTCAGTGTCCTTATGAACCCTGACACTGGCAGTGATGGACCCCTCAGCCTCTTAGAGTGTGTGTGTCAGCTCGGTGTGTGTGTGAAGCGGATGTTGATTTAGCTGTAGGAAGGGGATTAAATGGCTCATTTGTGAAGGGTAGAGCACCAGAGAGTGTGGAGCTGAGAGCTCCATCCGTCCCTCCTCTCAGTCCCTACCGCCAGGAGAAAAGGGCCATCGGGGCTGAACAAACAAATCACATGGCCATCAAACACTACTGACCCCTGGACCTCTGGGAGTCCATTGACAATCTGTTTTACTGGTCCCCACAGTAAGGAGCTATTTCACTATACGACGGAGCAACAACAACCTCAACAAAGGCAAGAGGAGCCGAGGAGCCGAGGAGCCGAGGAGTCGAGGAGCCGAGGAGCCGAGGAGCCGAGGAGTCGAGGAGCCGAGGAGCCGAGGAGCCGAGGAGTCGAGGAGTCGAGGAGCCGAGGAGCCGAGGAGTCGAGGAACAATTCAACTATTGAACTGCCCCCTTGTTAACCATAAAACACAGGGCTCTTGTCAATAAGGCTGTAAAAGGGGGAGTGGAGAGTGTTGTTGTTTCTGCTAATGGGAAGTGTGGGAAGCCTGTGTCACCTCCTTTTAAAGTTATGGCCCCTCTTTAGGAGGGTGGAAGTGTGCTTGAAGGCGGTGGGGATGGAGCTGTTCGGGTGATTTAGGGGTGTGGGGTATCGCTAGGGCCATCTGGGACCGTTGGTTGGGTTTGCTACTGTACTGTTGTCAGGTGATTGACTGAAGTAGCTATTGGTTATTTATAGGCCACTTATTGGGAGTATGTGTGTGCTGCCTGTGTGTGTGTGTATGTGTGTGTGTGTGTTTTTGTGTGTTGTGTGTCTACGTGGGAGTGTGTGTGTATGTGTGTGTGTGGGGGGGGTGTATGTGTGTGTGTGTTTTTGTGTGTTGTGTGTCTGTAGGAGGGTGTGTGTGTGGGGGGGTGTGTGTGTTTGTGTTTTTGTGTGTGTGTCTACGTAGGAGGGTGTGTGTGTGTGTGGGGGGTGTATGTGTGTGTGTGTGTTTTTGTGTTTTTGTGTTTTTGTGTTTTTGTGTGTTGAGTGTCTACATGTGTGTGTGTGTGTGTTTGTGTGTTTTTGTGTGTGTGTACGTAGGAGGGTGTGTGTGTGTGGGGGGGGGTGTATGTGTGTGTGTGTGTGTGTTTTTGTGTTTTTGTGTTTTTGTGTGTTGAGTGTCTACATAGGAGGGTGTGTGTGTTTTGGGGGGGGGGGGGGTATATGTGTGTGTGTGTTTTTGTGTGTTGTGTGTCCACATAGGAGGGTGTGTGTGTGTATCACAACTTACAACCAGCTGCCTATGAAAACCCCTCACTACCTTCACGTTCTTCTCCTCTCCTCACAGGTGAGCCGTACACACGTCCCTCTCCGCTGTTTCAAACCAACCCAGTGGGTTGAGCTTAGCGTTAAGCCACTATTTGAAACATCCATCTTGCAGCTGACTACATAATCACAGCCATCGGATATCAAAGGCCGACCACAATATTACAGAGAGAGAGAGAGAGAACGAGAGAGTGAGGTTGAGTCAATGCTTACTACTGTGCTACAGTCAAACCCTGTGGAATGAAGCTATGTCCTAATAACAGGTCTGTAACGTCCGGGCTGTCAAAACATAATCACACAGATCACAAACCCAATCTATTCATTTATTGAAATATGATTTGATAAATAGCCATGTTGCTTCAGTTATCCTCAAGTTGGGGTGGAAGGGTAGCCTAGTGGTTAGAGCATTGGACTCGAAACCAAAAGGTTGCAAGTTCAAATCCCTGAGCTGACAAAGTATAAATCTGTTGTTCTGCCCCTGAACAGGCAGTTAACCCACTGTTCCTAGGCTGTCATTGAAAATAAAGATTTGTTCTTAACTGACTTGCCGAGTTAAATAAAGGTGATTTTTTTTAAAGTAGTCTATGGATTCCCGTAGGATTAAAGCTTCAATTCTTAAGTAAATTCGAGACAAATAACTTGTTTGAAGTTTCTTGGTAGCAGTCCAAGACCATTTGTGTCGGGTTTGTAATTTGTGTCATTGGAATCTCGCATAATATTTTAGGAAGATGTTTCAGCTCGGGGTTATCCTCGTTTCCTTCCTCGTTGCAAAACCTCCAGTGTTGTCCAGATGCTAACGAAACCCCAACACGAAGCTTCTGAACGTGGCCCTGTCACTGCTGGTGGTGACCAAACATTCTGTTCCAACTCAACTCAACGGATAAACAAGCGAACTACTCCACAGTAATGGAAAATATGAGCTATAATTGTTGTAGGACTTTTTTTTACCCACTTTTGTTATTTAACTCGAAAAGTCAGTTAAGAACAAGTTCTTATTAACAATGACAGCCAACCCCGATGATGCTGAGCCAATTCCACACCGCCCTATGGGACGCCCAATCACGGCCAGATGTGACTCAGCCTGGATTCGAACCAGGGACTGTGATGACGCCTCTTGCACAAGAAGAAGCAGTGCCTTAGACCGCGGCGCCACTCGAGAGCATTGACCTTCACCTGATGTTGTTGAGCTTATAGAGATAGAGGTGTCTTTTCACCATTAACAGTTTGAGGCAGTAAGAAATATAGATTGAATAGAGGGATAGCTGTTTGGTTCTTTTATTTCCTCATCTTTGGGGTCCTGAAACAGTTAACAATATTTCTCAAATCTTGTCCTCTCTCTTCTGGGACAGGTATGACAGCTGGAATGCATTTTTCTGCTGTTTTTGCATGATTAGGCAAACTTGGCATGCAGGTGCTGCTCAACGGGCCGCGCTGGTACAATAATATTCCCTCAACAAATTAAACTCTGTGTCGTATAGATCAGTCACACACACACCCGTGCACGCCGTCATGCACACAAACAGAAAAGACACTCAAAAATATACACAAATGACAACCCACCTGAGGGTGAGAGAATGAGACAGACAGAGAGAAAGAGGGAAGAAGAAGAGGAGAGAGAGAGAGCACCCAGGACAGAAGCCACCCGTAGAGGATGTCTAGAAACCGTAGCTGCCATCTCAGTGACTACACTGATACGGGTGGTAGGATGAACCGTAAGAGCAGCTGAAACATCCCCCAGATCCAACCCCTAAATTGGTGTTACTGAGAGTAATGACAGTGAAGCCTGGAGGCTACGGAGCTAATGTGCTAACTGGTTTCCTGTCCTCACCAGCCTCATCACTTATCCAGATGGGTTCAGGACAGAGGGAGAGAGAGAGAGAGAGAGAGAGAGAGAGAGAGAGAGAGAGAGAGAGAGAGAGAGAGAGAGAGAGAGAGAGAGAGAGAGAGAGAGAGAGAGAGAGAGAGAGAGAGAGAGAGAGAGAGAGAGAGAGAGAGAGAGAGAGAGAGAGAGAGGCAGGCAGACAGACAGGCAGACAGACAGACAGACAGACAGACAGACAGACAGACAGACAGACAGACAGACAGACAGACAGACAGACAGACAGACAGACAGACAGACAGACAGACAGACAGACAGACAGACAGACAGAGATGACAACATCCACCATGATACTCAATTACAGCCACCGTAGCGCCCTTCGCTGTTCCCATTACTGTCCCCATCTCTTGGCAATCTGTCCCTATATCATTTTAATTGGGTTTTAATATCGCCTTTGATCTGGTTGGCCAATTAACAGATCCACTTGGAAATAAAATGAGGAGCGCCTGCCCGACTGCGAGACACCCCTCTGATCTGTGCCATATGGACCGGCTCCACTGATTGCCCAATGAGCAGACACTTGGCCCCTCTCTCAGGATGCACCACTGTATGATGGATCTGGGGTGGGGGTGGGTGGACAGGGTAAGATAGTATGTTGCTTTATTTTGTTGATGTGCTGCTCTAGTTAAAAACGCTGTGCCTTGACGACAGCTGTGGGGATAGTACAAGGGGCTGACACTCTCCATTGGAATTGGCCTCACCTTAGAATGAAGCATCACAAGGATCTACAGAGTAACCAAAACAGAGAGAAAAAGCCCTCATGATGAAAGTATCATTCCTGCTCCCTCATTGAGAAGTTAGTCCTGTACGTTGGTCCTAGTTTGGGAAATCTCTCTTGGTCATAGGAGACATTCTTGAACTTAAAGGACAGTACGTCGCACAGAGGACATTCTATGGAGTCTAGAGAACGACTGCTGCTTTGCGTGGCTCTTCTGCAACAGATACTGATGTTTGCTGGGAGCTGTTTCAGCTGTCTACGCTCTCTCTCTCTCTATCTATCTCTCCCGCCCTCTCTCTCCCTCTTTCTCTCTCTCTGCCTCTCTCTATCTCCCGCCCTCTCTCTCTCTCTCTCTCTCTCTCTCTCTCTCTCTCTCTCTCTCTCTCTCTCTCTCTCTCTGTCTCTCTCTCTCTCTCTCTCTCTCTCTCTCTCTCTCTCTCTCTCTCTCTCTCTCTCTCTCTCTCTCTCTCTCTCTCTCTCTCTCTCTCTCTCTCTCTCTCTCTCTCTCTCTCTCTCTCTCTCTCTCTCTCTCTCTCTCTCTCTCTCTGTCTCTCTCTCTCACACTCTCTCTCTGTCTCTCTCTCTTTGTCTCTCTCTACTCTCTCTCTCTCTCTCTCTCTCTCCCTCTCTCTCTCCCTCTCTCTCTCTGTCTCTCTCTCTCTCTCTATCTCTGTCTCTCTCTCTCTCTGTCTCTCTCTCTCTCTCTCTCTCTCTCTCTCTCTCTCTCTCTCTCTCTCTCTCTGTCTCTTTCTCTTCTGTCTCTCTCTCTCTCTCTCTCTCTCTCTCTCTCTCTCTCTCTCTCTCTCTCTCTCTCTCTCTCTCTCTCTCTCTCTCTCTCTCTCTCTCTCTCCTCTCTCTCTCTCTCTCTCTCTCTCTCTCTCTCTCTCTCTCTCTCTCTCTCTCGCTCTCTCTCAGTTCAATTCAATTGGCTTTCTACAATATAATAAATAAAAATGAGAATCAAATTGTCAACGGGACAACAGTAACAGTGTCAAAATAAGCATACATTCAACAATAACAATAAGTGTACAGTAGAGTACATGTGCAGGTTGATTGGTCTGTCAGACACTGTCCCTCAACTTATGGCAGGCAGCAAGGTTCAGGTTCTGCTGTTGTGCAGTGGTTGCACAGCCTTTCCTCTACAGGGAGCCAGGTTTTCCTGTGTCTACCCTTCTCAATGGCAAGGCTGTGCTCACTTTTTCTAAGGTTTTGATCAGTAATCATGGTCAAATATTTAACCACGGTGTACTGTCGATTTAGGGCCAGATAGCACTGCATTTTGCTTTGTGCTTGTGTTTGTGTTTCCCAATAAGCAATATAATTTTGTTTTGACTGTGTTGTAATTTGGTTTATCCTGATTGATTGGATGTTCTGGTCCTGAGGCTTCAGTGTGTTAGTAGAACAGGTTTGTGAACTCAGCCCCAGGACCAGCTGGAGGAGGGGACTCTTTTCTTTGCTCAGCTCTTGGTATTGCAGGGCTTGGTAGTGATATGAGAGGGTCACTGTATTTTAGATGTTTCCAAAACTTAATTGCTCTTTTTTTAGTTTTTGTTATTAGTGGATATTGGCCTAATTCTGCCCTGCATGAATTGTTTGTAGTTTTCCTCTGGACATGTGGGAGAATCTTACAGAACTCTGCATGCAGAGTTTCAATGGGGTGTTTGTCCCATTTGATGAAATCTTGTTTTGCAAGTGGACCCCACACCTCGCTGCCATAAAGTGCAATTGGTTCAATGACATATTCAATTAGTTTTAGCCAAATTTGAATAGGTATTATAATTTGAATTAGCTTTTTAATGTCCCGTTGAGCTTATTTTAAAAACAAAGTCATTGTAGTGTGTACAGTATTCTATATATTTTGTACCAATTGAGAACTTTGGTCTAATTCTCTGAGATCGAGATCTTCTCTGGAAAATCATTATTTGAGTCTTTTTGGGGTTTACTGCCAGGGCCCTTGTCTGGCAGTACTGCTCCAGCAGGTCCAGGCTCTGCTGTAGACCATGTGCTGTGGATGACAGCAGGCATAGGTCATCTGCAAAGAGTATATTTAACTTCTGAATTGTGGAGACTAACACCAGGGGCTGAGGATTTTTTCTAGAATAGTGGCCAATTTGTAAATGTAAATATTGAAGAGTGCAGGGCTCAGATTGCAACCCTGGCGAAGGCCCCGCCCCTGGTTAAAGCATTATGTTATTTTCCTATCAATTTTAATGCTGCATGTATTGCCAGTATACATTGATTTAATTATGTCATATGTTTTACCCCCTACACCACTTTCAATAACTTTGTAGAACAGTCCTGTATGCCAAATAGAATCAAATGCTTTTTGGAAGTCAATAAAGCAAGTGTATATTTTGGTATTATTTTGGGGGACATGTTTATCTATCAGGGAGTGTATGGTGTAAATATGATCAGTTGTGTGATGTTTTGTTATTAAATCCAGTTGAGCTTTTACTCAAGACATTGTGGTTATTAAAGAAGTTTAGAACTCTTACATTTATAATACTACAGAAAACCTTCCCCTACCTTCTCACTCTCTCTCTCTCTATCTCTGTATTTATCTCACTCTCTCTCTCTCTATCTCTGTATTTATCTCCCTCTCTATCTCTGTATTTATCTATCTCTGTATTTATCTCTCTCTCTCTCTATCTCTGTATTTATCTATTTATCTCTGTATTTATCTCTCTCTCTCTCTCTATCTCTGTATTTATCTCACTCTCTCTCTCTATCTCTGTATTTATCTCTGTATTTATCTCTGTATTTATCTCACTCTCTCTCTCTCTATCTCTGTATTTATCTCTATCTCTGTATTTATCTCTCTCTCTCTCTATCTCTGTATTTATTTATCTCTGTATTTATCTCACTCTCTCTCTCTATCTCTGTATTTTTATCTCTTTGTATTTATCTCTCTCTCTCTCTCTATCTCTGTATTTTTATCTCTCTATCTCTGTATTTATCTCTCTCTCTATCTCTGTATTTATCTCACTCTCTCTCTCTCTATCTCTGTATTTATCTCCTCTCTCTCTCTCTATCTCTGTATTTATCTCACTCTCTCTCTCTCTATCTCTGTATTTATCTCACTCTCTCTCTCTTTCTGTGTCTTTCTGTCTTTCTCTCTCTCTCTCTCTCTCTCTCTCTCAAATATCTCTCTCAATTCAATTTCAATTCAATTCAATTCAATTTAAGGGGCTTTATTCTTTATTGGCATGGGAAACATATGTTTACATTGCCAAAGCAAGTGAAATAGATAATAAACAAAAGTGAAATAAACGAGAAAAAATGAACAGTACACATTACACTTATAAAAGTTCCTAAAGAAAAAAAACATTTCAAATGTCATATTATGTATATATACCGTGATGTAATGATGATCTCTCTCTCTCTCTCTCTCTCTCTCTCTCTCTCTCTCTCTCTCTCTCTCTCTCTCTCTCTCTCTCTCTCTCTCTCTCTCTCTCTCTCTCTCTCTCTCTCTCTCTCTCTCTCTCTCTCTCTCTCTCTCTCTCTCTCACTCTGTCTCTCTCTCTGTTTCCTCTCCTCTTTTCTCCTTCTCCACGCTGTGATTTCCATGGCTCAGGGCGAGGGGAACGAGGGGAAGGCAAAGCCCCCTGTCATTAACCATGGTGAGGCTGACGCTAGCCCTCAAATGGGAAGCAGATTCCTTTAAACTCTGACCCAGTTCTGGCTGAGAGCTCAAAGGGAGCCACCACACATACACATACACAGGCATACACACACATGCAAGAGAAGAAACACACACACATACACACACATTCACACACATACACAGGCATACACACACATGCAAGAGAAGAAACACACACACATACACACACATTCACACACATACACAGGGATACACACACATGCAAGAGAAGAAACACACACACTTACACACACATTCACACACACATACACAGGCATACACAGACAGACAGGCTAAGACACACACAGGCATATACACACACATACAGGCTAAGACACAGACAGGCATACACACACACACAGGCATATACACAGGCTAAGACACAGACAGGCGTACGCACACACACACACACACACACACACACACACACACACACACACACACACACACACACACACACACACACACACACACACACACACACACACACACACACACACACACACACACACACACACACACACACACACACACACACACACACACACACACACACACACACACACACACACACACACGCACATACCAACATACATACACACACGAACAGGCATGTTTCTGTTTTGCTCTACTCTCTATCCTTCTCTGTCTCTTTCATCACTCCAGTAGCGACTCAGTACAAGTTGGTGTACTGGTCAGCCTTAAGGGTCCAGAGCACCGTGCAGTGCTAACCTTCAATAAACTCCCCTCACTTCCAAAACCAGCCGCACAATATTTCATATTATAGTCTAACTCTCCTTATCTTCCAGGCCCAGTGACAAATTCCCACTAAAATATACAAGATGGTCAAATAAACTAAGCTGTCTTGATTTCAGGGTTGAAGGTATTTAAGCGGCATGCCAGCCAGCTAGCCAGAGCCCATTGCTGTACCCATGCCAACGCCTACAGTATGCCCATTCCGGTGTAGTATCCCTGCACACCAGGCCTTGGCATGAGCCCCAGCACGCCCAGCCATTACACCACAGAGAGAGAGAGAGAGAGAGAGAGAGAGAGAGAGAGAGAGAGAGAGAGAGAGAGAGAGAGAGAGAGAGAGAGAGAGAGAGAGAGAGAGAGAGAGAGAGAGAGAGAGAGAGAGAGAGAGAGAGAGAGAGAGAGAGAGAGAGAGAGAGAGAGAGAGAGAGAGAGAGAGAGAGAGAGAGAGAGAGAGAGAGAGAGAGAGAGAGAGAGAGAGAGAGAGAGAGAGAGAGAGAGAGAGAGAGAGAGAGAGAGAGAGAGAGAGAGCGAGAGAGAGAGAGAGAGAGAGAGAGAGAGAGAGAGAGAGAGAGAGAGAGAGAGAGAGAGAGAGAGAGAGAGAGTGGGAGAGCGAGAGAGAGAGAGATAGGGAGAGAGAGAGAATCTATCTGGACCCTGTGTCCAACTCAGCTCCAAGCCAAGGCCTGTTTGAAGATGAGTGTGCAGCGGAGCCGCTATTCCCCATTAACATGGTCTCACATCTGTTTCTCTCATTCCAACGCCGGCTTTAAGGTCCCTGAAGGTGTAGTTAAATTAGGGGCAGTGCAGGTTTATAAATGTAAAACCCTCCAATAATCTATTCTTGACATGACCCCTTAATAGCCAGAGCTAAAGTCAACCAGGCTGCCGGGTTGGACGGGAGGGGAACGTAGCCAACTACACCGTCAAGCTGTGTGTTTTCATCGCCACCCGAACGCCGTCTTTAAAAGGGGAAGGTGCAGATGACGAGGAGGAGTTTTTTTTAACGAGCATTTGCCAGTCTGTGGTTGGGGTTCAGACATGTGTGCAGTCACACTAGAAACGACCTGGTTCTGGTGTTTGAGGCTATGCAACTGTCCCAAAACATTGAGTAGAGACTGTTAAAAAAAAAGAATCATCGTCTATTCTATTCTAGCCCGACAGTTTATGCCGCACTT
Source organism: Oncorhynchus gorbuscha (assembly GCF_021184085.1). Classification (NCBI taxonomy): domain Eukaryota; kingdom Metazoa; phylum Chordata; class Actinopteri; order Salmoniformes; family Salmonidae; genus Oncorhynchus; species Oncorhynchus gorbuscha. The sequence continues at coordinate 6,164,945 of NC_060198.1, forward strand.
CTGCCACTCCACTAGATTACCTTGAGAGAGTGTCTTTTTTGGAGAGTGTCTGGGGGGGGGGGGGGGGGGGGGGATCGATTAAAGGAGGGATGGAGGAAGATAGAAAAAACCCATGTCCCTCAGCTCTCGAGGGAAGGGATCCTCTAAACCGCCTTGTCTAATGCAATTAATATAATTGGTGCAGGCGTAAAGGGGCGAATTGCAATGTACGACACTGGGGACAGACGGCAGGACCTCCTGAGAGTTTACTGGGAAAGAATACCTAGTTCATAAATATATGGTTAATCTGGGAGGGTGGGGGTGGGGGGGTTAAACGTGATTTGAAGTGACAGAACCCTGAATGTCAGATAAGATTGAAAACCTCCATTGTCTTTTCTCTTCTTTGATGTAAATGAGACCTCATGACATCATGCAGTACAGGATATGTTACATCTCATTCACGCTATAGGCTACACATCTGAGTTTTGCAGTAACATCAGGTCATCTCGAATGGTAAAACAACACGCATGGTGCCATGTAAACAGCTGGCCTTCGCCTAGCAGTTACACGATCACTGTCAACACCAGTAGCCTATTCCTTTTCAATCTACCATCGCGTTTACACTTCTAGATATTTGTATTTTTTTCGGATTGAATCTCTCACATGAACTCTGTCGGCATATTCCAGAAGAATTGACTTAATGCGTGCCCTCCCTAACCCTTATTACTCGCAATGGAACTGAGAAACCTTTTTGTGGTCATTGATTTCTGCCCGAGGCCACGGCAGTGAACTAGGAGAGTAATATCTCAGTGGAAATAAGGAATTTAAAGAAAGCTAGCTACAGGAACCTTTGACATTCTGGCATTATAAAAGCCTCAGCTGAAATGTCTGCAGAAAAATGATAAACATATGATTTGCATTCGATTTCCATAATTGATGGCTGTTACACATCACTGTTTGTGTTGAATTTTCCCCTCATAGTCTTGATCTGTCATCTTCTCAAAGAAATGGATTGACGTCTCGCTGTTGAGAAGTATTCTTGGAGATATTTTCGCATGAACTCTAAATAATCCTGTTTTTCGAAATACACGTGTTAGTTGTGGGCCGTGAAATTCCTCGTTTGAATGTTTCCACTTACTGACGATACAGCGTGCCCGTTGACCCCAATAACTGTTCTAAAACGTGACCTCTGAACATTTGGAGCTTGTGAAAAACAGAGGAAAAGGCATCTCTGAGCGCGTCTCCTATTTCTCTGTCCAGGGCAGGTATAAACATGCCAAGAAAGGGAAAAACCTTACCGACCCAAAATAACCCATCCCAGGCCTGATTGGTCACCCCCACCCCACCCAGCCACAGCTCTTAAACACCCTCACCCTGTCTCTCTCTATCTTTCTCTCTCAACCTATTACTCCCCTTTTCTCTGTCCCATTCTCCCCTTCCCTCTCTCTCTCCCTCCTTATAAACCCCCTCACTCTTTCTTGCTCTCCCTTCCCTGCTTCCTCCTCCCTCTCTCTGTCTTTCTGTCTGGAGAGGAAACGGTGGCCATTAAATGTGTCTGCGAGGGTCTGGGGGTCTGGCAGAACAACCGTCACATTGTGTGACCCCTCTGTGGCCCCCAGACGGACTAATGAATGAGGGGTCCCCCCCCCCCGCCCCTCTCTCGCCAGACCCCGGCAAAGGTAATTCAGCAACCCCCCTCCCAAACCCTCCGTTTTTTTTCACATGGACTCAGACATCTCCCCGGCCTTTGACTGAGGCTTATCTTTTCAGAGGGAAATGTGTGTCATTTGGGGTTTAAGGAAAAAGCTAAACAAAAACATTGTTAGCTAGCCTAGCTAGGCTACCCCGCCCAACCGACCCCCTCTCCCTGACCCCCAAAATTCACGCTGACGTGTTGAGTCTGGAGGGAGGGCTTTAGAAAATAATGTGAGACGAATGTGTGTTTTCCAAACACACCGATCTTGATGAATATGTATAGAGCTGAATGGCGATAGGACAGAGATGAGTCAACTGACAAGACTTTGACATGAGGTGGACAAAAGCTATTGTTGACAGTTTGATTACAAAGCCAACACAGAGCACTTAGGCCTAGAAGAGAGAAATGTGAGAATTCCTCTGTACTACCACTGCAACAGAAGCGGGAGAAATCCACTCTGTCCTTGCAGGGAGGGAGATGAACTGAACTGCTTGTAGTCTTGGCATAAGACACCAACACACACTAGAGAACTCTCAATAGCCCACATGAATAACACAAAGATCTGAAGTCCTCTTTCAGAATAGAGTCCATGTATTCCTACGAGGTTTAACAATGGTGACGTGTAAGATTAACAATGGCATAAAGAATATATCTCCCTCTGTGCTCTCTCTCTCTCTCTCTCTCTCTCTCTCTCTCTCTCTCTCTCTCTCTCTCTCTCTCTCTCTCTCTCTCTCTCTCTCTCTCTCTCTCTTACTCTCTCTCAATTCAATTCAAAGGGCTTTATTGGCATGGGAAACAGGTTTACATTGACAAAGCAAATGAAAAAGATCATACACTAAAGTGGAATAAAAAATCAAATGAACAGTAAACTCACAAAAGTTTCAAAGGAATAGAGACATTTCGAATGTCATATTATGGCTTTATACAGTGTTGTAACGATGTGCAAATAGTTAAAGTACACAAGGGGGGGAAAATCCACTTAAATCTCTCTCTCTCTCTCTCTCTCTCTCTCTCTCTCTCTCTCTCTCTCTCTCTCTCTCTCTCTCTCTCTCACTCACTCTTCTCTTCTTCCTCCTCTGTCATGTTTTATGGTTAGAACTGCTTCCAGAATATATCTAAGTGTCAACAGAACTCTTCACACACTGCGATTCACAGCAGCGACCAGGCCTTCGGTATTAGGCGTTCTAACAGTGCATCGGTAGCTATGAGCTACGTTAGCGTCGACTCAGCTAATATATTCCACACACACCAAGCCTGACTGCTGCTATCAAAGGACTCGCCTGAATGGCTGTAATAACTGGAAAATTATTTTTGATAGCCTGAAACAATCTTCTAAATCATCACAGAACTTTATTAAAATAATATCAAATCAAATTAGCCACCGTCGCCCGGTAATGAATTAAGTAAAGGGGTTACGCCAGCATTAATCCCCCATAATGCTCGGAGGCATCAGGGCTCTGGCGTTCGGTGTTCAGCGGCGTGAGCATTTAATAAACCAGTCAGTCCCTTCAGCTCCCCGACGACCGACGTCGGACCCCGTCTCCACCCCGTTGCCCGGTCCTCAGGGAAAACACATCAAAAGAATCCCTCTCTTTCTTTCATCCCTCCATCCCTCACCCCTCCCCCAGCCCACTCCCCCCTCTCTCTTTCTCTCTTTCTCCCTCTCCCCATCCCCTCAACCCCTCCCTCCCCTCTGTCTTTCGAAAATAATCTGTCCGTTTTTTTCCTCCTCCGCCAACCCACCATGCCTTTGGGTGAGATTATTCATGAGGGGGTGAGTCTTGGTGGATCTCAGAAGGGTTGTGATGAGTGGTAGTGCTGGAGCCCATCGGAACTGCATAGCAGAACAGAGGAGAGCAAAACGGTTTCATCCCTGCTACTGTAGGCCTTTACCCAGGAGCATAAAGAGAAGGACAGACAACCACAGTACTGTACCCAGTGATGACGACACAGGAGGTGCTGTATATTAAATGAAGTCATGTAATTAGGTCTTTATAATAATTAAGCGGTTATTGATGATGATGTGCTCTGCACGTCTTTGTGGTTTATAGTGTTAACACATTTTATTGTATGTGGTGTAGAATTCCTAGTAATGAAACGATGGTAAAATACATACTTTATAATATAATGAATAATACACTTGCTATGATCCTACTCACATTTTTAATAATAATAATAATAATAATAATAATAGTAGAAAAGAATAACTGAAATTGTTTTTGCTTATTTTTTGGGATAAACAAAATAACGTGGGTCGTGTACATTACATTATGCCTTTTCCTAACCTTTTTATCATTACCCTAAATTCACTGAAACTGCCTAACCTTAACCTAACCCTCATCCCTAAACCCAACCTTAACCGTTTAACCTTATACATTCTTCAAAGGGTTCTCCTATGGGGACATCCAAAGAACCCTTAAAGGTTCTAGAACATATGAATAATACTGGCTTAACAATATCAAATACATACAATAAATCATCAAATCAAATCTATTTATGTAGCCCTTCTTAGATCAGCTGATATCTCATAGTGCTGTACAGAAACCCAGCATAAAACCCCAAACGGCAAGCAATGCAGGTGTAGAAGCACGGTGGCTAGGAAAAACTCCCTAGAAAGGCCAAAACTATGCTATTTTTATTTACCTTGGCAAGTCAGTTAAGAAGAAATTCTTATTTTCAATGACAGCCTAGGAACAGTGGGTTAACTGCCTTGATCAGGGGTAGAATGACCAATTCATACCTTGTCAGCTCAGGGATTTAAACTTGCAAACTTTCAGTTACTAGTCCAACACTCTAACCACTAGGCTACGCTGCCACCTGTAAGTGAGGGGTGGCCTATGAGGGGTGGCCAGTCCTCTTCTGGCTGTGCCGGGTGGAGATTATAACAGAACATGGCCAAGATGTTCAAATGTTCATAAATGACCAGTCAAAGAATAATAATCACAGTAGTTGTCGAGGTTGCAACAGGTCAGCACCTCAGGAGTAAATGTCAGTTGGCCGATCATTCAGAGTATCTCTACCGCTCCTGCTGTCTCTCGAGAGTTGAAAACAGCAGGTCTGGGACAGGTAGCATGTTCTGTGAACAGGTCAGGGTTCCACAGCCGCAGCAGCAGCATGGCCAGGTGGACTGGGGACAGCAAGGAGTCATCATGCCAGGTAGTCCCGAGGCATGGTCCTAGGGCTCAGGTCCTCCGAGAGAAAGAAAGAAAGAAAGATAGAAAGAAAGAAAGAAAGAGAGAAAGAGAGAATTAGAGAGAGCATGCTTAAAATCACTCAGGACACCGGATAAGACAGGAGAAATACTCCAGATATAACAGACTGACCCTAGCCCCCCGACACATAAACTACTGCAGCATAAATACTGGAGGCTGAGACAGGAGGGGTCAGGAGACACTTTGGCCCCATCCGATGATACCCCCGGGCAGGGCCAAACAGGCAGGATATAACCCCGCCCACTTTGACAAAGCACAGCCCCCACACATTACATTCCACAGATCAATATAAAGTGCATTCGGAAAGTATTCAGAACGGTCTTTTTACACACTTTGATGTGTTACAGCCTAATTCTATAATGGACTACAAAAAAATGAATCCTCAGCAATCTACACACAATATCCCATAATGACAAAGTGAAAACAGGTTTTTAGATATTTTCACAAATTTATAAAATAAAATAAAAACACAAATACCTAATTTTCACAAGTATTCAGACCCTTTGCTATGAGACTCGAAATTAGGCTCAGGTGCATCCTGTTTCCATTGATCATCCTTTGATCATCCTGTTTTTACCACAGTCCACCTGTGGTAAATTCAATTGATTGGACATGACTTGGAAAGGCACACACCTGTCTATATAAGGTCCCACATTTGAGAGTGCTTGTCAGAGCAAAAACCAAACATGAAGGAATTGTCCGTCGAAGCACAGATGTGGGGAGATGTGGGGAAGGGTACCAAAAATGTCTGCAGCATTGAAGGTCCCCAAGAACACAGTGTCCTCCATCATTCTTAAATTAAAGAACTGAGCAATTGGGGGAGAAGGGCCTTGGTCAGGGAGGTGACCAAGAACCCGATGGTCACTCTGACAGAGCTCTAGAGTTCCTCTGTGGAGATGGGAGAACATTCCAAAAGGACAACCATCTCTGCAGCACTCCACCAATCAGACCTTTATGGTAGAGTGACCAGGCGGAAGCCACTCCTCAGTAAAAGGCACATGACAGCCCTCTTGGAGATTGCCAAAAGGCACCTAAAGACTCTCAGACCATGAGAAACATTTATGGTCTGAGGAGTGGCTTAGGGACAATTCTCTGAATGTCCTTGAGTGGCCCAACCCGATCGAACATCTCTGGAGAGACCTGAAAATAGCTGTGCAGCGACGCTCCCCATCCAACCTGACAGAGTTTGATAGGATCTGCAGAGAAGAATGTAAGAAACTCCCTAAATACAGGTGTGACAAGCTTGTAGCATCATACCCAAGAAGACTTGAGGCTGTAATTGCTGCCAAAGGTGCTTCAAGAAAATACTGAGTAAAGGGTCTGAATACTTATGTAAATGTGATATTTATGTTTTTCATTATTTTATAAATGAGCAAAAATATATTTTTGAACTGTTTTTGCTTTGTCATTATGGGTATTGTGTGTAAATTGATGATATAAGGGCACAAGGCAAGTTCCAAATGCAGACACAGGAAGCAGATGGTTGAGCTCCGATATTTATTCATATTTATTCAAGGGGTAGGCAAAAGGTAAGGTCGGGGACAGGAGAGAGTTCATGAACCGGGTCAGAGTCCAAAACAGTACCAGACGAAGGACAGTCTCAAGGTCAGGTCAGGCAGGGATTCAGTAACCAGATCCGAGTCCAAACAGTACAAGGGGATAGGCCGGCTTGAAGACAGAACAGGCAGAGTGGTCAGGCAGGCGGGTTCGGAGTCAGGACAGGCAAGTGACCAAACCAGGAGGACTAGAACCAAAAGAGACCTGGGAAAATAGGAGCAAGGAGAAACGCTGGTTGACTTGGCAGACAAGACGAACTGGCACAGAGAGACAGGAAACACAGGGATATATACACCGGGGATAATAAGCGACACCTGGAGGGGGTGGAGACAATCACAAGGGCAGGTGAAACAGATCAGGGTGTGACAGATGAGGGGGAAAAAACTATTTAATCCATTTTAGAATAAGGCTGTAACCTAACAAAATGTGGAAAAAGTCAAGGGGTCTGAATACTTTCCGAAGGCTCTGTAACAGTATCACTGGGTTTACATTTGATGTGGTTTACCATACAGACATAATGTGTGGGTTTGGATTTGATAAGTGGACTGTTGATAAATATATCAATACCACCACCATGCTTTAGCTACTCTATAGGTTCCACCCAACACCTCCACTTTCACTACCAAACACACTAGCTTCCAGGTTCTGTTGCTACACGACCGTCTCCAGGGTGTTTGTGTTCCTATGCAGGAGGATGTAAGATAACATCTGAAACTGCGTCAGGTAGGGAGTGTGCTTGTGTGTCTATGGTGTGTGTGTGTGTGTGTGTATGTGTCTATGGTGTGTGTGTCTATGGTGTGTGTGTGTGTGTGTGCGTGTGCGTGTGCATGTGTGTGTGTGTGTGTGTGTGTGTGTGTGTGTGTGTGTGTGTGTGTGTGTGTGTGTGTGTGTGTGTGTGTGTGTGTGTGTGTGTGTGTGTGTGTGTGTGTGTGTGTGTGTGTGTGTGTGTGTGTGTGTGTGTGTGTGTGTGTGCCTATGGTGTGTCGGTGTGTGTGTGTGTGTGTGTGTGTGTGTGTGTGTGTGTGTGTGTGTGTGTGTGTGTGTGTGTGTGTGTGTGTGTGTGTGTGTGTGTGTGTGTGTGTGTGTGTGTGTGTGTGTGTGCCTACGGTGTGTGTGTCTGTGTGTGTGTGTGTGTGTGTGTGTGTGTGTGTGTGTGTGTGTGTGTGTGTGTGTGTGTGTGTGTGTGTGTGTGTGTGTGTGTGTGTGTGTGTGTGTGTGTGTGTGTGTGTGTGTGTGTGTGTGTGTGTGTGTGTGTGTGTGTGTGTGTGTGTGTGTGTGTGTGTGTGTGTGTGTGTGTGTGTGTGTGTGTGTGTGTGCCTATGCAGGAGGATGTAAGATAACATCTGAAACAGTGTCAGGAAGGAAGCCTTTCTCAGCGTGATGTGACAGAGAGACAGCTGCAACGTGTGAAGCAGGTTAATGTTGGATGTGAGATACTGTCCGTATTTTGGCGGTAGCCTACAGTCGGTGGGGGCACCAGCTAATCTCCCATGAACCTGTGTTCAAGGACAGGTCCATACATGCTATGATATCAGATAATCTGTGTGGAAGGTTGTCAGAGGGTAGTTATGAACATGTTTATGTATGTGCTGTATGTTTGAGGTGGTGTGGGCCTACGAGCTGATGGTCACTACTGATACACCCCCCCCCCCCCTCCCGCACTTCCCTATCTTTTGTGTGTGAGAGTTGGAGTACAGTGTGTGTGTGTCTGTTGATAGGGGGAGGGATGGGGTGGGCCGTCCCTCCATTTAGCCTCTGGGGGGGGCTGATACTGTGCCATCTGGTACCCCAGGGGCATAGGGGTAAGGGGTGGGGGGTCTGTTTCCTGTTCTGATGGCTGCTGTGCACCATTTGTGTGGCCCCCTGTACCCCCTCACCCCTCACCCCCCACACTCCACAACCCCTTACCTATCTTTCCCTCTCTCTCTTTCATTCATTCTTCTGTGAACACACAGACACACTCCTTCAGTCTGTCACCCCCTTTCCCTCCCCCTCCCCTTCACTGACATGTGGAGATTAAGTCTAAACTGTGATGGGAAAGTGTTTTCCCATTAGCATGGGTGGACGCACCCCTCCCTCACCCCCCCCCCCTTCCCTCCTTTCTCTCCCTCCTTCACCCACTCTCTCTCTCTTCGTGTGGGGATGCCTGGGAACCCAGTGCCAGCTGATGATCAGGAGGCTAGTTAGGGAGATAGCAGCACCCAACCTTGACACTCACAGCTGCAGTCAACACACTGGGGAGGGCTTGTGTGTGCGTGTGTGTGCGTGTGTGTGTGGGGGGGTTGTGATATGTAAAAAATGCATTCAATGCGTTTTCATTCAACAGCTGCAGCAGCATTGTGGGTTTGTTGCAGTAATAAGATCTAGATCATGAATATTCAAACATACTTTAAGCAATTATGTTAATCGCTATTATTTCTACTGTTGTCTACTAGGCTACTAGCTGCCATAGGTCACAGTCTTACAGTATTTTAAACTGTCCTACTTCTCCTTTGTCGTTCCTTCTTCCTTCTCCCTCGCTCTCTTTCTCCTTCTCTCGCTCTCTCTTTTATCTCTCTTTCTTTCTCTCCTGCTCGCTCTCTCTTCATCTCTCCATTTCTCCCTCTCACCTTCCCTCCGTCTCATCCTCTTCTTCTGTGAAGTGAGGTCCATTGAGGGATGGAAAGAGTGAATGTGATTCCCAGGGAGAATTGCCCTGGGTGTTACAGTCCAGGGAGCTGGCAGAAGCGTAGACTACCACAGCTAATCTTCCAGGTCAGGACTGGCGCTTTCATCTTCTCTCACTTGGAGCCTCTTGTGTTTGATGTGAACTTAGCTCAGGAATAACTCCTCCTTTCTTCTCTGGCTGAACCTGGCCCGGAGTAAAGCCTTCCCTGTTGTTATTCCTGAGAGCCAAACAATGCTGGGAGGGAACGAAACCCTGTTAATGAAATCCTTTGATGCGCCACAGATATTATTAAAGGAAGATGAAGAAGAGAGAGAATAAAGAAAAGTGCAGAAATGGCAGGATCTCATAATGCTAATTATTTTGGGATTTGGGATGGTCGAGGTGGTAGTGGAGGAGCATTTTGTTTGCGTTCGTTTCAACTTTTGACAAGGAAATAAAAATAATTGTGCTAGGTAGTACTGCAAGCGGCAGCGTAGCCTAGTGGTTAGAGCGTTGGACTAGTAACCGAAAGGTTGCAAGTTAAAATCCCCGAGCTGACAAGGTACAAATCTGTCGTTCTGCCCTTGAACAAGGCAGATAACCCACTGTTCCTAGGCCGTCATTAAAAATAAGAATTTGTTCTTAACTGACTTGCCTAGTTAAATAAATAAAAAGCAAGACAGGAATCAAAATTAAAGCATTTAGCCTTCTAGGGAATTTCTTCTTCACAGTGGTTTTCTGCAGCATCATACCAAACACATTTCTTCACCTTTCACAATGCCTTCCAGTTGTCTGCTGCTTCGTTACTGAGCCTCTGTCCTTCCCTCTTTCCCTGTTTCTGTCTTTCAGTCTTTCCCTCTTTCCCTCCCTCGCTGGAGCTGGGCAGTTGCACTTATGGCTATATCCATTTGAACCCAACCCCCCCCCCCACAGACTCCCCAACTTTTAACCTCTGACCTCTTCACCTTACAGCTGCAGGAGGGAAAACTCGGGAGTTGTTTTAAAATGAAACATTCCACTTTCTCAGAGGTATTTCAGTGCACTCTGCTGGCCTAATGGCTTTTGCATCCCCTCTCCCATTTTCATATAAAGCTCTTAATGTTGGCGCGGTAACGCAGGTGAAAGCCAAGGGTAGGGGGCTACAGCTACACTGTAGGTAGGTAGCCATTTTGTTTTTCATTTCTGTGTCTCTGTTGAATGGAGGCAGATTCAGTGTCGTGACATGTTTGCATACCAGCTTTTATAAATGGGAGAGAAAATGGTTAACATCCCACCACTTTCACTGTAAACTTGAAGATGATCTTGAACCTAAATGGTTCGAGGCTGAAACAAACAAATGAACTCTGGCAGATGCTGTGTTCTCGGAGGCTTGTTGCTAGAAATGCACTACTCTTTTAGCTACACCGTCGTCGCCGGCGCTGCCATGGCGATGCGGAACGCCGGCACAAGACTGGCACATTAACCCCTCTTGACCTTCCATTCTCACCTGTAATAAAGGAGGAGGAGGTGCCCTTCTCCTCCCTCCCTCATCCCACTCTCCTCATCCCCTCTCCTCCATATTACACTTAGAGTGCCCGGGCACCAGCAGGCCCTTGAGACCCCACGCTCATTAGCCCTCGGCTTTATCCTTTTAGAGAAGAGGAGGAGGAAAGAGAATAGAGGAGGAGAACCTGGAGAATTGGGGGACAGGGGAGAAAGAGATGGCTGTAGGTGTAGTTGTGTGACAATCAGCAAGGCGACCAGCTGCTGAGGTTTTTATTCGCTGCGCTAGTAAGAGAAAGGGATAGAAAGAATGGTCACTTCGTTTTGTCTCAAGGTGCTGACTTAGAGACCATACTGTGGACGCAAACTAAATGTGTTTCACCCCATTGTGACGCTCGTCTTGCCTATTACAGTAGCCGGTTCTTTTGACTGTTGGAGTGTGAATGCTTTGGCTCACTGGCCAACAGTCTGGAAACACCAACTCGTCTTTCCCATCGGAACAACCGAACGTAGAGAATCCTCTACTAGACAGATCCACTATGTATCTGTTTAGATTTTTCTCCTATTTTCCTGCCAACAAACATGCATACTAATAAAGTTATTTGAATTGAACTGGATTGAATTAATTTACTAAACCACATGACCCGGAGATAAGAAGGTAGTGTGCATGGACATTCTCGCTAACAAAACAGCTAGTGCTCCTCCATTGACCGGTGGACATTGGGGGGCTAACCAGAACTAGCGTTCAATGCTAATCCCTCTAATAATCAGTAAGAGAAGATAGCTTTCATCTCTGCTGGGTCTCCTGATAAAGTTGAGGGGGCATGAATGATTGAATAGGGTTGAATCAGGTTTTTATGGGCCACCAAAAACGCAGTGACTGCCCCAAAATAAACCAAGGGCTGGGGGACTGGACAGAGTGGAGAGAATAGAGAGACCCCCCCCCCAAGTAAACCAAAGCTTATGCCCATCTGATGATATGAAAATAAATGAATAATGCATTTGCAACCAATGAGGGGGAAAAGACGCATGGCTTCAGGCCATGGTTAAGCCTTCTATTCATGAAGAACCTCCAGACACAAAGACTCAAGGACCGCGGGGCTGTGGGAGTCCAGCATCGGGCAGAGGAGAATGAGGGCACAGGTTTTTATGGGGAGACATTTTCAGACACTGCACCCGCTTCGATTTCAGATTTGAAAGACAATTGTGAATATGGTTTATCGGCAGTTTTATGTTGTTGGGAATTTTTACGGGGGAAGAAAATGTGTACATGATGTTTAAACCGACGTTGGTATTGTAAATCCACGAGACGGCCTGATCTGCGTTCACCTCGGAGTCGGCGTATGTTATTCAAAACACAAAACCCGGCTAAACCATTTGACGACCCCGTCTCGCACAAAGAGACTCACCCTGAATTAGACAAGATTAGGAGGAAGAACAAAGAAGAATATCACCAGACAGCTACAGCGGGAGGACAGAGAGAATAGAGGGGGGGCTGCAGTGTTCTTCCTTTTCCCATTGAGCTACTCTGGAGACTATCTTGGAAGATAAAGACGTCTGGCATTTCTCCATGTTATTGATTGGCTCGTAGTAAGAGAACAAAGCGATCATCTTGGACAAGATAGAACAGCGGAGAGTTTTCCTGAGACATTCGAGTTGAAAATGTTTTCTTATTTGTCTCCTTATTTCCCCTCATTCTTTAACCCTTTGAGACTGGGATCTTAGTGCTAGCTGACTGCGTGACCTGAGGCAGATTTGTGATTCGCCAGTGAACCCTATTTATCCTAGCATCCTACCCGGCCGATACCTATCATTAGCTACTGTTGGCCTGTGAACAGAGACGGTGGAGCTGGGTGGGGGAGAAGGAGGCCTTGATATTGTCAGGTGGGGGCCGAGAGGAACTCTTTCAAACCCCGAGCAAGCATACGTAAACCTGTTTTACTAAACACTATGCGGCTAGTAGCCCATGAAGATATCTAGGTTGAAAAACTAGCATACATTTGCAAACATTTCCTACATTTTGCATGCAATTTTGGTATAGTAATTCATAAGTATTTAAATATGTGTAAATCAAAATGTGTTTAATCTCAGAGGTCTATTTCTAAAATGACCATTTCCACTGGTGTCAGTACATTTCTCGAGAAGAATTAGAATGTCAACAGCTCCTGCTGTGGGATGGGGAAGAATGTTGCAAGGTCCAAAACTTGAACCTGGGTCTGGTTCTTGTCCACTTCCATTCTCTTGGTCTGGGGGGCGTTTGGGGTTCGAGCCACCCTGCCATTTCCTCACCACAGACCATTGTTTACCTTACATGGCCTTAAAGGACTCTGCTTATTCTCCCCTGCCTGCAGTCACATGTACACGTCTATCGTCATGTCATAGTTATACTGGTTAAGGGGTATGTTTCCATGGAGACATCAATTCAGACTTTTTTGTTCAAGTCTTACAGTGGATATTCAAATTCAGTCACTTTATTGGGTTAGATATTTCTGTTTTCTGATTTAAACATTTAATCCTTTACATTTTTTGTTAAATATCTATTTTTTTCACATGATGAAATGTACTATCTACATCCAATTTGGTGTCCGTCTTGGTAAAGCTACATTTGCGGTCAAACCGTAAAAGCAAATGGCAAAAATGTCTGTCCAGTTACCGTTTGTCAGAAGCAGCATTTCAGTACACAGAGCCTCTAAATGTTTTGACATGTAATTAGGGATCGCCTGATGGACAAGCCAGTGACATACAGGGACCATTCTGCTGCTGTTACAATGAGTTACCTCACAGAGGGGACGATGGACGCAAGTCATATGGACCAATGACATGAATCCCACCAAGGGCCCCAATGTCCTAATGTCACACACGTCCCAACCACTTTACTTCAGAAATCTAACCTCTCTTCCCCTCCCTCTCTCTCACTGGCTTCTTTATTTCCCTCCCTCCCTCCCTCCCTCTCTCTCCCTCTCTCTCTCTCTCTCTTTCTCTCTCTCTCTCTCTCTAGCCCAATGTGCTCGTCCGCTTAGACACTGCAGGGCTGCAGGTCTGCTTCATCTTGTGTGAGGATGGACGTTTGAGGAGGCCTCCAGGCCTTTCCGTGTCACCGACGCTTACCCTCAACATCACCGCGACCGGGCTCAGCGTACCCAGATCATTGACCCATAACCCCCCCCCCCCCACCACCACCAAATACACACACACCCTATCCACCTGCCAGTCTGCCCCAGCTATTAGATGACATATTTCTATGTATGACATGTAGACTGGGTTGCATGTAAAGCTTCACCTATCTCCTATCTCCTATCACCTCACCTTAACCCTATCTGTGAGAGACAGGCATTCCGGGGTTCCCAATGACCGTAGCTGTGTTGTGTCAGGCCGTGCTCTGACAACTGTCACAGGGCGAATCCTGTCTCTGTATTAATTGCGATGACAACCGACACGGCCATGTTGGAAATGAACAGCTTCTTTGTCCTCTTTGGTGTCTCTGACGGCCTTCTGAGACACGGCGTCTCAGACCAACAGCGTCTAATATATAACTGATCCCATGTCTGAGACCATAGTGGCGGAGGGCTTCCCACATATGTGCGACTCTGATCCCTTTCTGTAGGGTGACTTTAATGGCATCTTTTGTTCATCACTCCAGTCTTTATGAAGACGATCTGACAGGGAGTGTCATGGTAATCACGCTAAATAATGCGAATCATGAACAACGATAATAATGAGCATTCAGTATTAGGCAAATGTCATATAGGGGTCAAATGTCATAGGGTCAATTGAGTAACAGGAAGAGGGGATCAAATACTAAACTTTTGACTACTGTAATACTGTACACATTTAAGTGAATTTGTCTAAATACTTATGACACCTTCAAATGGGGGGGGCTCGATACATAATGCTGGAGTGTAGAGACAAATTAAAAGATTTAGCTCACAGGGAGTGTACGTATGAAAAAAGAGGGATCCCTGAAATTGAACGGGCTGAACTTGAAAACCAGCCAGTCTCTCCCCGTGACATGATGCTAGCTGTACTTCACCTTGAGTAAGATTAGAAAAAGAGGGATCCCTGTTACCATGTCTCCTTTCAACATGCAGTATCGTCAGTGTCTGCTACTCTGTGTTACAGTATCAAGATGTGCAGGAGTAAAGCAGATGGAATATTTGAACATAATTAAACGTTCTCCAGAATCCCCTCATCCCGCTGAAAAATCTGACTGGTTGATGTTAATCTACCAGTCAGCTCCAAGTCTGGGTGGGTTTCATGTTTCTCCCGTCTCAGCTACTTTACTCTCTCCAAGCATCTTTTTTAAGCCCTGAAGAAGGTTTCCCCACCTCTCTTCATTGTCAGCTGGGTAGTCTACCCTGTTGTCGGCTAAGTTTGGCACAAATGGGCAGCAGTAGATTCGTCTGTCAGACCGAGGCTTCTGTGCGTGTTCAAACGACATCTCATAAGCTCACTTGACAAACCGCCTGGAAAGGAAAAAGACTATCAGAAGAGAGGAAAAGATCTTGCATTTTATTCAAAGAGAGAGTCGCAACGCATTTTCCATCCCAATAAAGAGCTTTTAAATGAAATGGCAGTAGGAGAGATTGGTGGTGGGAAAGAGTACGCACTAAAAACAGAACTATTGAGCCTGGCTGTGTTGAGCGCGGTCCAGTTCTTTAATGCGTGTTCACGGGACTCCGGAGTAAAGGGATCAGAGCCTTGGCCAGAGAGCTACGTTAAAACGCCCCACCATGCTTCTGACTCCCAGGTTACAACACTGCTCCTCTCATTCAGAGGTCTGGATGTGTGTCAGGATGAGTCTAGAGGCTCAGCCTTCAACCAGACGTCCCATTGGGACCACAGTGGTGGTATCAGAGAAGTGAGAAGGAAGAAGATGAAGATAATCATACCTGTAAGCACGGTCTTAAGTCACAGCTCCCTCTACTTCCATTTCATGGAGGTGAACAATTTTAAGGCAGTTATGGGGACCCTTAGTGGCCCCTTTAAGGTCACCCACTCCACTCGTCCCCTGCTGAGAGTTCGGTGCTACAGCTGTGAGCTCGCCATCATCAAAGGGCGCTAATCGCTAAAGGCCAATTACCAGCCTCAAATGGCTCTTTGACACCACTCTCTCGCTCGACGCGTTACACTTCCTGTACAGTGTGAGAAAAATATAAAAGAAAACGGATACATATTAAAGAAAGGAAAGAAGGAAAAAAATATGAAAAAAATCTGATGATTAGTTGCCCTAGATTTTTTTACAATTATCTCCTGTTTTGGCCATTAAATAAAATAAGCATAGTGGTACATTATAATCAAGTGTCCCCATTTGGGATGGAAAGTTCCTCATGTAGGGCAATTGAACAAAGTGTGGCGGCTGAATTAAAATCAGGTCGTTCCTGGGGGCCAGTTGATAATGAACTAAGACGAGGAGGAGAGGAGGAGAGGAGGAGAGCAAAAGGAGGGAGATAAAGACTAAAGGGGTGGGTTAACCTCTGTTTTTTATGCTATGGTATGCAACCTGGAATCAGGGGTAGACGTAACATAGTAAAAGTACATCCAACACACTCCAATTAGGATGATATGTTGTGTTTTGTATGGTATGTATTAATTTGTGGATGTCCATGATCCATTTCGTATGATATGTTACAAATTGTATTTTGAACACTTTGTTACAAATTGTAATTTGTACTCATGTAAAAAAAATGCAAACGGATGATCTTACGAATATGCAGAAGGTATGATACTATATGTTACGATTTCTAATTTGTTGTGGCTAATGTTAGCTAGGTGGCTAGGTAGCTTATGCTACTGTTAGCTAGGTAGCTAATATTAGCTAGGCTAGAGGTTAGGGTTAAGGGTTAAGGTTAGGCTTAAGGTTAAAGAGTTAGGGTTAGGATTAGGGTTATACGAAGTATTCGCTAACATGCTAAGTAGTTGCAAAGTAGCTAAAAAGTGGTAAGTATTTGCAAAGTTACTAATTAGCTAAAATACTAAAGTTGTCCGTGATGAGATTCTAACACGCAACCTTTGGGTTGCTAGACGCTCGTGTTATACTCAAACCGATCCACCCCGACAAACCATCCTACCTTTGACTTAAGTAACCTTCGGTTTTATGTAACCATACCAAACGTAACATATCATACTAATTTGGGTGTCCCAGATTTATCTTTACTATGTTACGTCTAGTCTATGAAACCAGGCTGTAACATGAGCGTCAATTTCGTCTCAGATACCTTGGCTATGGTAAACTTTTTGGTAAATAATATACTTGGTAAATAACCTTCTTGGTAAGTAACCTTCTTGATAATTAACCTTCTTGGTAAGTACTCTTCTTGGTAAGTAGCCTTCTTGGTAAGTAGCCTTCTTGGTAAGTATTCTTCTTGGTAAGTATTCTTCTTGGTAAGTATTCTTCTTGGTCAGTATTCTTCTTGGTAAGTAACCTTGATAAGTAACCTTCTTGGTAAGGATTCTTCTGGGTAAGTATTATTCTTGGTAAGTAAACTTCTTGGTAAGTATTCTTCATGGTCAGTATTCTTCTTGGTAAGTAACCTTCTTGATAAGTAACCTTCTTGGTAAGACACCTTGGTATGTGAAATGCAGAAAATGGGTGAGTAATAGATTGATAATGATCCTTATCTTTGGTGTAACAGGATGATATTTAAATCTCTTTGTAGGAGGCCTGTTTGGGCATTTATTTTGTTATTTTCTACCACTTTAAACCAGCAGGCCAACAGATATTATCACAAAATACCTAATATTAACATACAGAATGCAATATATTTTTACGATTCAGCAGGTTAACATCTACATCTCAACCACCATAAGATTGATCATGAATTTGACCAAATCTCCCTCATCTCAATCCCTTGTGTAAACATACGCTACATAACTACCTGCATACAGTACTCTCTCCTCTCTCCCTTCTCTGTCCCGGGGCCTAATTTAGCTGTAGTAGGCTCTCCCGTTGCCTGGGAGAATTCCACTTTATGCAAGCCAGGTAAAATAAGGAACACGGGCAGCGCTCTCCATCCAGGGCCCTCTCCATCATGGAGGACGGGGCAAAGTCACGGGTGACACCCCTGATCAGGTGTTCATGGGTAATGGGCGTCCTAAAATAATCACTGCTTTGAATAATTCCCCCTCGCTCTCTCCTCGGTGGCAGAGATTCTTGCTGCTGCGACTCGTTTCAGCGCGGGCAGCCCATAAATTCTTGCCGTAAATGTAAATCAGTGGTCCGGGAGCCGAGAGGAGCGTCGGCCTGGTTGACAGATGGGGCATGTTGCAGAGGGTCCTGGGAGATCTCTCCTCCTCACCTTTGCCTTCAGTCGGAATGGATGGAACGGGGGAAACGGAGGAGAGGACGGTTGGCTAGCCAGCGAAACCCTAGTAGCCAGACATAGTGATTGGGGGGGGCATTTTAACTAGACTGACACTCAGGGTCTCAGAGCTGTGGAAGTGGAGGACGTTGTGTGGTTGCAGTTATGTTGTGAGATTGTTATTGCCTTTGTGGAGGAAAATGAGCCCAGGTGGAGAGATAGAGAGAGAGAGAGACGGAGGATGGAACTGTCAGGTCCATGGAGGATTTGAGATCTATGGGGGTGGAGGGAGGGAGGGAGGGATGGATGGATGGATGGAGGGAAAGAGAAAGGGAATGAGGAGGAGAGGAGGGCATTTCCATGGTCCCTTTGGCTGGCTCGGGAACCCATCTCTCATTAGAAGAGAGTGCTGAGGAGACACTTGGAAGTGACATTCACCCTCCTCCCTCCCACTCCCTCCACTTTACAGATGCTATGCATGACGAACACTGTCACTCCGTCTAAGCAGGGTCACCCCTCTCCTTCTCTGCCTGGGGGAGAATATCAATGCAATAGGGCCTTTCTGCCAGACATGCATATAACACCTACAGCCTTCAATGAAACCCATCAATTAGTAGTGCAGCCCTGATGGAAAGTAAAATAAGCAAAGGACAACAGATGTAAGAAGAAGCGAGGGATGAGAGAAGTAAATGAAAGAAAAGAACCCTCTTATTAGAGAGCATGGGGAAAGAAAGGGGGAGGGGCTTGACATGCAAAGAAGATGAAACATCCATATCATGTGAGGAGGGGGGTCTCTTATTTAGGGATGAGAAAAGGAGGGAAAATGAAGAAAAGGAGGAGAGGGGAATCAAAGGAGGTAGCCTGTGGAGAGGTCAAAGGTGAGAAGGAGGCGGTAGCGCCCACAGTGTCGTTTGGCATGTCGATTCTCGCCCCTGGATCTCCCGTTCCTCCACCTCGAGCCCCGGGGCCCCTGACTTACCCATTCATTTCCATCTCTTCTTTAATCTTCAGGGGCCTCATTGGGGGCCCTAACAAGCCACACAGACCTCAGTGGCATCCAGGAACAATACATGACTGACTATACACCAGCCTGCATCTTCCTGGATGATTATACACAGAGTGTTGTCTCCTCGCCAGACTGTGTAGTATAATCAAGTTATTATTGGCTGATATGACAGGATTATTAACTCTCATTAGAATATGTCAGAAATAGTGACATTCAACCATTGTAGTTATGTATCACCTATGCTGTCATATTAGTTATATATTAGCTATATTATGTCTGGTTTTTATAGAAGGTAAAATAGACTCTCCAAGCCCATCTGCTTTTTTGACAGCATTTTGCCCATAGAGTCCTGTTATATTATTCTAATTCCTAATTCTATGGTTTTGACCCTCGTACTGTAGGCCTTTCTGGTGGTAATGCTACACTGTTATAATTACCTGATAACATGGCATTATGCTTTTAGATGTTGAGAAATGACTTTTCTGATGACAGATTATATGTTTGTTGTTTGTTTCAAAATAAATGTCCTTGTTTTGTCGGTGAGATACCGCCATATGATTGGCTGAACCTTGCCTTCAACCAATGAGGCTCCAGTATACAGAGCCAGCACAGTCCAGAAATAAATGACCAAAATGGCCCCTTGTGCCGCCATGCTCCTAAACTGAGATGAGTCTTTCCTAAGTGCTTGTAATTATGTTCACACAGATATGCTGAAGCAACCCGATGCGCCTTGAGATTCAAAACATCCTGGCTTTTGAAGGGTGTTATAAACGGAACATGTGCGCTTCCCATCGTAAATCACCTCGAACCGACAAAAATGGAGACGGACGGTCTTCTGAGTCCTTTTTTGTCGAGTCCCATTCATTTAACTATCTGTTTGTCACTTGTACTATTTTGGACGTCAGGCCAAAGGGGCTGAACACAGTTGGGGCAGAGTTAGTGAGGAGTTATGGGTGATGAGGAGGGAATCAAGGATGTGTCCACCATGACTAAACGTGGACACTGTAATACCAGAGATCAGCCTTCATGAATTATCACGTCTTTTTGCAGTATAGACAGAGAGCTGTGCCATGTAATTAGCTCTGTAGCTAAATGCCCAGATGTAGTAGGCCTAAATGCATTCATTTGAATCACCCGTTTTACTGCACATATAGTTTCGCTCTCACAAATAGCTTCCATTGCTTTTCTTAAGGCAGGAAACAAGAACCAACTTCACTATACAGATGTCTAAGAAAAACGTTTTGAGAGATATAATTTCCTGACTAGACAGAAAACAAAGGTTAAAGTCCCAAAATCATCCTAACCACTAGCCATTCTTTCAGTTTATCAATCCAGTCTACAGCTCAATATACTGTAAAAGTGTAAAACATCGACCAAACTGATCAAACTAGCTGAGATGCTTATTTTTTTGCAAATAATCACAACTTCCTGCCATATTTGTCTTAATATATATATATATATATATATATATATATATATATATATATATATATATATATATATATATATATATATATATATATAGTCTATTTAAACAATGATTTACTTCATGTAGAACACATAGCCACCAAACCCAAATGATTTCCTTTCGTCTTCGTTTCCATCTGGGTGCTCTTCTTATAACAGGAAGGAGGGAGAGGAAGAATAGCTAGTCATCACATGTACCGCCTCAATGAATGAGGAGGACAGGCAAATAACCCCGGCTGAACGAGGACTGCCTGTGGATAGTAGTGTCAAAAAGTGTGTGCGTCTGTCTGTCTGTCTGTCTGTCTGTCTGTCTGTCTGTCTGTCTGTCTGTCTGTCTGTCTGTCTGTCTGTCTGTCTGTCTGTCTGTCTGTCTGTCTGTCTGTCTGTCTGTCTGTCTGTCTGTCTATCTGTCTGTCTGTCTGTCTGTCTGTCTGTCTGTCTGTCTGTCTGTCTGTCTGTCTGTCTGTCTGTGTGTGTGTGTGTGTGTGTGTGTGTGTGTGTGTGTGTGTGTGTGTGTGTGTGTGTGTGTGTGTGTGTGTGTGTGTGTGTGTGTGTGTGTGTGTGTGTGTGTGTGTGTGTGTGTGTGTGTGTGTGTGTGTGTGTGTGTGTGTGTGTGTGTGTGTGTGAAAGAGAGCAAGAGTGGTAATTATCAACTAGGAAAATGCATTCATATCCCAGCACAAAAGAGAGAGAGTGAGAGAGAGAGTGAAAGAGAAAGAGAGAAAGAGAGAGAGAGTGAAAGAGAGAGAGACTCATGGCAAATGGATGTGGTCATGTAAACAGGGGTTAAAAACAGCCCCCTATTCTCTGTGAATGCAAAGCCACATTAGGAGCTTTTAGCCCCACACTGGAGCACCTCTTTGGGCTAAGAGTTGAGGAGATCAGAGCAAGAAGATGGAGGAGGAGTGGAGGTGGGAGGGGTTCACAATTCAAAGCTCCCATTTTGATTTGAATAGCCTAGGTTAGGGTAGAGAGATAGAGATAGAGAGAGGGGGGAGAGATGCAGGGTTAGGGAGAGTTTGTTCTTCTATAGGTGAGCCACAAAGAAAGCTCCTAGAAAGCTCCCAGTCTATTAGTGACCCTGACCTTTATTGAGGGGGCCGAGGGCCCACTACCCAGGGTTCCTGGGGCTAGAGGTCACCGTGGTGACAGATTGTCAGCTGGAGAGGCTCTGAAGGTGGGGGGGTGGGATATTTAAAGATGGTACGTCTTGGGGATGGGGGGGGGCATTTAAAGAGGGACACCTGGAGGGTCACGGCTGGTTCAGCGGAGGGAGGGAGAGAGGGGAGGACATGAGGGTGGAACAGCGGTGAGCCCCCATTGAAAAAGAGCCAGACAATGTCAATGTCTCGCTATTCTTCTATTCCCTCTACTCAATGGTTAAGAATGATGCTGCTCAATGTGTTTTAGGGAGAGGGAAGTTTCAGAAAATTTCAGGGAAATGTGTGTGTGCGATTGTGTTCTAAGAAATACATGTAAAAAGCTCGACTTATAACAAGACGGAAGAGTGAGATTTCAGATCCCAGTCCATCAATCATCCAAACCAACATTCCCACTTCCAGTCCATCAATCATTGCTTATTTCTCAACCAATCAATCAGTTTTCTACGAGACTAAACTACTACAGTGACTGATGCCATATTGGCACCATACAGTAGTCCCCCCCAGTGAGACTGGGTAATACATCCCAAATGGCACCCTATTCCCTAACTAGTGCACTTCTTTTGACAAGAACCATATAGGCCGTGGTCAAAACAAGTGCACCATGTAGGAAATAGGGGGCTATTTGGGATGCGGCCAGGGTTGGAGTCAGTGCAGGCTAAGCGATAGCAGCATGCGTTTGATATATGTGACAGTGCAAATGGAGGGCATCAGCTCTGTTTGTTGGCACAGCGTGCCAGCGTGTGGAGCTCCACGGGCGACTGGCATCGCCAGCCAACCCATGCTGGCACACACACACACACTCTGACTGAGCTGGAAATGAATCCCCAGTGGTTTGTGTGGGGAAATGTTTGGAGTATGTGTGTGCGCGTACAGTACAGAATGCCTGTGTGGTAAGTGTAGTGTATGTGCATGACCATATATATGGTGAAATGTCTGTTTGTGACAGTTTGTGCGTTTAAACGTGTCACTGTGTGTGACAGTGTGTATCTGGGCATACTTTTGTCTTTGTGTGCGTGCATGTACTGGCACTGTCCTGTGTGTATGCCAGGGCCAACGCGGGCATGTACTGGCACTGTCCTGTGTGTATGCCAGGGCCAACGCGGGCATGGCGATCAGGTGTTGCTGCATATGTTGGTGGTGTCAGCCCTCAGCCCTCTCGCTCCCCCGGTGGGCGCCACATTGCCAGGCGTGTAACGGGAGGACCTGGTAAGAGGACACAACGTGGAACTTGGCACAAACCACCGGCAATATGCTGCCTTTTTGTTTCCCCTAATTTAACTGCTTCCATGCCAAGTTTAATGACTGTGCATTTGCATAACATTGTTGCTGGTGTTCTTGTCATTATGCACTGGGATGTATACGCTACCGGTCTAAAGTTTGGACACACCCACTCATTCAAGTGTTTTTCTTTAGTATTTACTATTTAATACATTGTAGAATAATAGTGAAGACATCAAAACTATGAAATAACACCAACAAAAGTGTAAAACAAATCTAAATATATTTTATATTTGAGTTTCTTCAAAGTAACCACCATTTGCTTTGATAACAGCTTATAATAATAACAATCTTGGCATTCTCTCAAACAGCTTTGGTTCCCACCGTGAAGCATGGAGGAGGAGGTGTGATGGTGTGGGGATGCTTTGCTGGTGACAATTGATTCATTTAGAATTCAAGGCACACTTGACCAGCATTCTGCAGCGATACACCATCCAATCTGGTTTGCGCTTAGTGGGACTATCATTTGTATTTCAACAGGACAATGACCCAAAACACCAGGCCTGCCGCTGTCCCTAACTGCACTGACACCTCACTCTCCTCTACACCAGGCCTGCCGCTGTCCCTAACTGCACTGACACCTCTCTCCTCTACACCAGGCCTGCCGCTGCCCCTAACTGCACTGACACCTCTCTCCTCTACACCAGGCCTGCCGCTGTCCCTAACTGCACTGACACCTCTCTCCTCTACACCAGGCCTGCCGCTGTCCCTAACTGCACTGACACCTCTCTCCTCTACACCAGGCCTGCCGCTGTCCCTAACTGCACTGACACCTCTCTCCTCTACACCAGGCCTGCCGCTGTCCCTAACTGCACTGACACCTCTCTCCTCTACACCAGGCCTGCCGCTGTCCCTAACTGCACTGACACCTCTCTCCTCTATACCAGGCCTGCCGCTGTCCCTAACTGCACTGACACCTCTCTCCTCTACACCAGGCCTGCCGCTGTCCCTAACTGCACTGACACCTCTCTCCTCTACACCAGGCCTGCCGCTGTCCCTAACTGCACTGACACCTCTCTCCTCTACACCAGGCCTGCCGCTGTCCCTAACTGCACTGACACCTCTCTCCTCTACACCAGGCCTGCCGCTGTCCCTAACTGCACTGACACCTCTCTCCTCTACACCAGGCCTGCCGCTGTCCCTAACTGCACTGACACCTCTCTCCTCTACACCAGGCCTGCCGCTGTCCCTAACTGCACTGACACCGCTCTCCTCTACACCAGGCCTGCCGCTGTCCCTAACTGCACTGACACCTCTCTCCTCTACACCAGGCCTGCCGCTGTCCCTAACTGCACTGACACCTCTCTCCTCTACACCAGGCCTGCCGCTGTCCCTAACTGCACTGACACCTCTCTCCTCTACACCAGGCCTGCCGCTGTCCCTAACTGCACTGACACCTCTCTCCTCTACACCAGGCCTGCCGCTGTCCCTAACTGCACTGACACCTCTCTCCTCTACACCAGGCCTGCCGCTGCCCCTAACTGCACTGACACCTCTCTCCTCTACACCAGGCCTGCCGCTGCCCCTAACTGCACTGACACCTCTCTCCTCTACACCAGGCCTGCCGCTGTCCCTAACTGCACTGACACCTCTCTCCTCTACACCAGGCCTGCCGCTGTCCCTAACTGCACTGACACCTCTCTCCTCTACACCAGGCCTGCCGCTGCCCCTAACTGCACTGACACCTCTCTCCTCTACACCAGGCCTGCCGCTGCCCCTAACTGCACTGACACCTCTCTCCTCTACACCAGGCCTGCCGCTGTCCCTAACTGCACTGACACCTCTCTCCTCTACACCAGGCCTGCCGCTGTCCCTAACTGCACTGACACCTCTCTCCTCTACACCAGGCCTGCCGCTGTCCCTAACTGCACTGACACCTCTCTCCTCTACACCAGGCCTGCCGCTGCCCCTAACTGCACTGACACCTCTCTCCTCTACACCAGGCCTGCCGCTGTCCCTAACTGCACTGACACCTCTCTCCTCTACACCAGGCCTGCCGCTGTCCCTAACTGCACTGACACCTCTCTCCTCTACACCAGGCCTGCCGCTGTCCCTAACTGCACTGACACCTCTCTCCTCTACACCAGGCCTGCCGCTGTCCCTAACTGCACTGACACCTCTCTCCTCTACACCAGGCCTGCCGCTGTCCCTAACTGCACTGACACCTCTCTCCTCTACACCAGGCCTGCCGCTGCCCCTAACTGCACTGACACCTCTCTCCTCTACACCAGGCCTGCCGCTGTCCCTAACTGCACTGACACCTCTCTCCTCTACACCAGGCCTGCCTCTGTCCCTAACTGCACTGACACCTCTCTCCTCTACACCAGGCCTGCCGCTGCCCCTAACTGCACTGACACCTCTCTCCTCTACACCAGGCCTGCCGCTGCCCCTAACTGCACTGACACCTCTCTCCCTACGGCTGCTTGCCTCTCTCACACCCTATGACAGCAGACATGGACATATTCCGTGAGCCAGACAGAGACACATTGAACTCGGGCGACGTGTCACTAGGACTACATGATTGTTTTAAGATTTGAATATGTTTAACTAGCTTGTTTTGTCGAGCCAGGTTAACGCGTGGTCACTAATAAGCCCATTTGTTGTTGTAGCTTTCTTAACAAGGTGAGTTATAACCCCCTAGAGATGCACCGGGTGCGTCAATCTAAGTTCCAAAAACCCCCATCAGAACCCGTCAGTCTAAGCGAGAGATGTGTTTTTGTTTTGCATTGGATGCGTCTCAATCCACTGCATCCGCCAGCGTCGCACTTCCTCATCTGTGGTGAAAGGTGGCGGAGACGCTAAAGAGTTCAACTTCAACAGTTGCGACGCTAGCAGCTGTGCTTTTTCAACGGTGCACATCTTGCACAGTGCACTATTATATGAGATTATGCATTGAGAGATCCTTCCTGTTTAGCTTGTTTTGGTTCATGCAATGCAATGCAAGGTCATTGGTCACTAAGACAAACGTTCATTTTTTTTTTTACAACGAGAAATCATTCGCAACTTTGTGTTTGATACGTGCTTGTTGCTCGCTGGAGTCAAGCTATGAAAAGAGGTAGAAGTTGTGTTTGCAAAAGCTTTTCTTTCAGTGAGGGGAGAGAGAGGGCCACCACACCAGAGGGGTGCATTTCCATTCCAGAGATAGATGTGTATCTGAAATGGAATGAGGCCGGCCTGACTGAGAGGCAAGTGCCGGCTTGGCTGAGGCTGCTGAGAACCACACTGAATTGGGTGAGGGAGGGGGAGAACAGACAGGCTGTCCACAGCTCGAATGAGCGGAGGAGGCGCAGTGAGTCCAAATGACTTTCTTGAATTTAGAGAAATTATTGAGGGTGACGAATCGACCTGTTCTGAATATTGAGTGGGTGCCAATATTACCTACAGTATGCATTACACCTAGAAAATGTGGATGTCATTTTAACAGCTTTTTTCTAATTCAGCCTGCTGGGGTGCTAAGGAAACCTTACCCAGCTCATTCTATACGCAGGGATGGGCTTAAGGATACAGTATGTAGTTCAGCTAAAATCCTCTGCCCAGGGTCATCTGTCGCCTAGATATGTACACTAACCTCTGCTGTGTCCTCTTCTCAGCAGTAGCTGTCTGATCAGCCACACACGCACGCACGCACGCACACACACACGCACACACACACACACACACACACACACACACACACACACACACACACACACACACACACACACACACACACACACACACACACACACACACACACACACACACACACACACACACACACACACACACAATCTCCAGGCCTGGCCAGGCCAGAGCAGCAGCAGTGAGGTCAGCAGCAGGGCAGCCTGTACCACCACACATCTCTGTTATTCATCCATGTCATTCAGATCACGAGGGAGGGGCCTGCACAGCTCCTCTCAACCCCGACACCGCAGCCCTCTGCTCCGCCTCAGTCCATGCCCAGAACCCCTAGGCCCCCAGACCTCCAGGCCCCCAGGCCTCCAGGCCCTGCTCCCTGTGGTCTCTGGTTGGACCCAACAGTTTTAAAGGGAATACATGGTAGAGGACAGACAGACAGAGCCACGGCACAGAGAGGCACGGCAGCATGGACCTCATCAAACATGGGCAGGGAATGGAGGGATTGAGAGGGAGGGAGGGGAGAGTAACACAGGAAGGGAAAGGTTAACGGGAGAGCGTATTCCCTGTGGGTTATGACTAGGCTGTGTGTTGTAGAGAAGTGTATGAGTGTCAGTCTATTTTGGTATATGTGTTTGACCATACGGCAGTGGCGTGTACTCATGGATGCCAAGGGAAGCCAGGCTTATGCTGCCTGATCAAAAAGAGTATGACATTGTTGCTGTCCGTAGCATTGAATGCAAGGGAAGCCAACGAGCATTTGGCGTCCCTTGATATTTAAAAAATAAAATAATAGCCAATCAGCGTTGAGCTAAACTGAGTGAGCTCAGCTGTGAACGGTCCTGGCGTACAAAAAAAAGGGTCAAGGGAAGCCAGTTTGGATTTGGCTTCACACCAATCACATCATGTTAGAAGCCAAACATCATTGACACAAAACTTTAATTGTTGCACATCGTTGTGTCGTTGTCCTCCGGTGGCTCATTGGCTAGCTAAAATCTGCCCTTTCCTAAATTAGTCATGGATAGAGATAGGGATTTGGACTTGTGGTTTTACTTCATTCTCCTTACTGGCCAATGATTATAACAATGATTCTGATCCAACCACACATTCATCCACACATTCATACATTTTTTCTACTTGCGTACACACACAGACACACAGACACACAGACACACAGACACACAGACACAGACACAGACACAGACACACACACACACACACACACACACACACACACACACACACACACACACACACACACACACACACACACACACACACACACACACACACACACACACACACACACACACACACACACAGACACACTGGCGGTAACTCTTCGTGGTTCTAAATCAACAGTTGTTCTAAATAATTGTAGGAAACTGTTTGTTACATGCAGTAGGTCATGTAACTGTTTGTTACATGCAGTAGGTCATGTAGCTGTTTGTTACATGCAGTAGGTCATGTAGCTTGTTGTTACATGCAGTAGGTCATGTAGCTTGTTGTTACATGCAGTAGGTCATGTAGCTGTGTGTTACATGCAGCAGATCATGTAGCTGGTTGTTACATGCAGTAGATCTTGTAGCTGTTTGTTACATGCAGTAGGTCATGTAGCTGTTTGTTACATGCAGTAGGTCAGGTAGCTTGTTGTTACATGCAGTAGGTCATGTAGCTTGTTGTTACATGCAGTAGATCATGTAGCTGTGTGTTACATGCAGTAGGTCATGTAACTGGTTGTTACATGCAGTAGGTCATGTAGCTGTTTGTTACATGCAGTAGGTCATGTAGCTGTTTGTTACATGCAGTAGATCTTGTAGCTGTTTGTTACATGCAGTAGATCATGTAGCTGTTTGTTACATGCAGTAGATCATGTAGCTGTTTGTTACATGCAGTAGGTCATGTAGCTGTTTGTTACATGCAGTAGGTCATGTAACTATTTGTTACATGCAGTAGGTCATGTAGCTTGTTGTTACATGCAGTAGGTCATGTAACTGTTTGTTACATGCAGTAGATCATGTAGCTGTTTGTTACATGCATTAGGTCATGTAGCTTGTTGTTACATGCAGTAGGTCATGTAGCTCGTTGTTACATGCAGTAGGTCATGTAGCTTGTTGTTACATGCAGTAGATCATGTAGCTGTTTGTTACATGCAGTAGGTCATGTAGCTTGTTGTTACATGCAGTATGCTTTGTGAACTTCACCGGACAGATGTCGCTCTCTGTTTTTTTTAATGAAACAAACGGGTGGTTGAGTTTATTTCGCAATTCTTTCTTCTTATTGTCTTGTCCTTTAGGACTATATCCTGTGTCAAGGCATATGAACTAACATGTTATAGAGCAAACAACACAATAATCACAACACAGGTTGTAATATGGTATTTCTCTTCCCTGGCTTGAGTTCCCCGGTGATGTTACTCACACACTGCTACTGCCACACAGACACATGGTAGTTATCCTGCTCCAGTATGCAGTCCAATACATTTAGCTTGAGATAAAGCTCTGTAATGTAACACAATGTGTCATGACATACTGAACATTACATTTCATAAGATTACATGTCATTACATGACAGTACATATCCTTACATTTCATTACAATACAATACATATCAATACATTACATCACAATACATATCCTTACATTTCATTACATTACAATACATATCTTTACATTTCATTACATTACAATGCATATCAATACATTTTATTACATCACAATACATATCAATACATGTTATTACATTATAATACATATCAATACATTACATTATAATACATTACATAACATTTGTATAAACATGTAGTAACAGAGTAGATGTTGTGATAGCATGTTAATATATCAGCAACCAGGTTTCTACTTCGTCCTGCTGATATGGAGAGCTTGGAACTATAAGGTTCTCTCCTCCAATGAGATGACTCTGAGATAGTGTCAGCACTCCAGGGAGAGGCCGAGAAAACAACTGGTTTCTCCTCTGGTATGTGTCACCAGGCTGATTGTTCTAATTGATGTAGACACACACACACACACACACACACACACACACACACACACACACACACACACACACACACACACACACACACACACACACACACACACACACACACACACACACACACACACACACACACACACACACACACACACACACACACACACACACACACACACAGTGTGATCTTCCAGCCGATCCTCAGGAGTGAGAAGATGAGCCCACATTAGGGGCGTCTCACATGCAATTCAGATGAGCCCCACTAATCCAGCATGAAATTCAATTTAAACTTGGACTGCGCCTCCTACCCCTGCTTGGATACACAGCCAGCTACGACAAGAGGAAGGATAGTGGTGGCGAGAGTGAGAGTGTCTGTGTGTGTTAGGGTTTGCAAACACGCAAACACACACACACTCTCTGAAACATACGTTCTCATCAACAGACATGTACTCAAAAGGTTTGAATTCTGTTCAGTAACAACAGCAGCAGCCCAAAATGTCTACAAATCCTTAGACTTCATATTTATTTTTCTTCCAATGGATTTGAAAATGGAGCCACGCCATCAAATCCCTGTGAAAACCTTCAGTGGAATAGAATGGCAATGGGTCATCCCCTTAACAATAAAAAATGGCTCCCTGCACATTGAATCTACACTTTCATGGTTGCCAAGGTGTTACTTTGCAAGATAAAATTGCTGCATTTAAAAAAAAGCGGGCGAAAGGGTGAAAAATGACCTGTCAGTCACTGGGCCTCTCCTTACAATACTGCTCCGTGAGGCCCCCTCCTCTCCCTCCGCTCTCCCTCGCTCCTTGTGTTCAGGCAGAGCACCGGGCCCCTTCTCTCCCAGACAGCTAGAGTCAAAGGTCAGTATGGACCTCTGGAGATATCCTATGATAGTACCTCGGGCTATGTCATGTGAGGGGGTGTGATTCCTCAAGCCCTGTGAGAGAAAGGGGCAAAGAGATAGACGAGAGAGAGAGAGAGAGAGAGAGAGAGAGAGAGAGAGAGAGAGAGAGAGAGAGAGAGAGAGAGAGAGAGAGAGAGAGAGAGAGAGAGAGAGAGAGAGAGAGAGAGAGAGAGAGAGAGAGAGAGAGAGAGAGAGAGAGAGAGAGAGAGAGAGAGAGAGAGAGAGAGAGAGAGAGAGAGAGAGAGAGAGAGAGAGAGAGAAAGAGAGCCAGAGTGAGAAAGCTCAGAGAGAGGGAGAAAGAAGGGAGAGTTTGTTTGGTGAGCAGAGGACTGCGAGGCACAGATCATGAGATCAGCTAGCAGGTCATCTGCTTTGAAATCCATTTACACGATTCATGCCCTGGGTTGTCAAGACCCCCTCCCACCGCCCCGTCCATCTATTTCTCGGTACCTCTTCTCCTCCTCGCCTAATGTCCCCCTCTACCCTCCAATCCCTCCCCAACACCACCCCTCGCCTGCTTTTCATAATTAAAGAGGGCATTTGGACAGAGAGGCTAAAAGAAAAGAAAATGGATGCCGTATTTGGAGGTAAGGAGAGTTTTTTAGGGCTAACCGCTAACGCTAACCATTGTGTAAGTCAGTGACCTCATAGTGACCTGGTTTCAGATAACCTATACGGACTCTGAGCTATGGATAATGTTTCGTGTCCGGTATTAAATATAGAATGATTTCACTCACTCAGCTTCCACTTTGAAAACATTCTGTGGGTTTGACCTGGTAAATATTGCATAGACAATTTCAGGGCTCAAAATAGACCACGTATCAGGGTCACGTAAGAAATGGCACATGGTAGTATTCCTCTATGCATCCCCTCTGACACAATACACCCCATTGCATAGCTTGCCCTGAAGGTGACGTTGAACAATGGTTCACACACACACACACACACACACACACACACACACACACACACACACACACACACACACACACACACACACACACACACACACACACACACACACACACACACACACACACACACACACACACACACACACACACACACACATAAAGAGGATAGTTATCAACTGTCAAGACAGAGTCGCCTCGTTTGTTCCCTTCTCCCAGTCACATGATCCACATGCGGTGGGATGGGGCTGGCTGGGATGTTACCCTAGTCTCATTTGCATAGGACAATCACCCCTCGGACACAGGGCACAAATGTTGTCTAGACGCCATGCATCAGACGGTACAGACACTTGACTATAAATCAATTGTTACTGGTCGCTCTGGCCCCCCTCATCGGATAGGGATTCATATGCATTATTATAGTGGGGTTAACAGTGGGGGGGGGGTAAAGTATGTGGATCTGTGTTAATAGATCACACGCATGCAAATCTCTCTGTTGGAATGATGGCGATGATGACAGGCGACTGTGAAGAGTTATTTTCATATGTATATTCGCCCTTAGTTTAAGTTGATGCCATTATTCTGGGCTGTATAGAACCCTATGGGGTCAGTGAGGTTATTGCTTTGACATGGAATCTGTAATAATATAATGTAAAGGAGTGTTGACAGTGTGTGTGTGTGTGTATATGTGTGTGTCTGCGTGTGTGTGTCTATGTGTGTGTGTCAGTTTGTGTGTGCGTGTGTGTGTGTGTGTGTGTGTGTGTGTGTGTGTGTGTGTGTGTGTGTGTGTGTGTGTGTGTGTGTGTGTGTGTGTGTGTGTGTGTGTGTGTGTGTGTGTGTGTGTGTGTGTGTGTGTGTGTGTGTGTGTGTGTGTGTGTGTGTGTGTGTGTGCGTGCGTGTTTGTGTGTGTGTGCGTGCGTGCGTGTTTGTGTGTGTGTGTGTGTGAGAGACGTCCCTTGGTTTGATGTGTATGTTGATCGTACTCTAATCAACAACTAGCTCTCACAGTCTCACATCAAAATTAGATCATCCATGTTTCTCAAACGTCACTGTCACGCCTTGGTCATTGTATTTTGTGTTTTTGTTATATGTTTGGGTAGGCCAGGGTGTGACATGGGTTTATATGTTGTTTTCGTATTGGGGTTTGTAGTATTTGGGATTGCGGCTGATTAGGGGTGTTGTATAGGCTTGGCTGCCTGAGGCGATTCTCAATCAGTCAGGTGATTCTCGTTGTCTCTGATTGGGAACCGTATTTAGGCAGCCTGAGTTTCGCTTTGTATTTCGTGGGTGTTTGTTCCTGTCTTTGTGTAGTATTCACCAGATAGGCTGTAATAAGTTTCACATTCCATTCTGTTGTTTTTGTTTTTAGTATTCAGTTATTTCATGTACCCCGTTTTCCTTCATTAAAGTCATGAGTAACCAACACGCTGCATTTCGGTCTGACTCTCTTCTGTCAACAGACGAACGCCGTTACAGTCACATTTCGAAGTTGTAGCATAACTCAAATTTGTAAGTGGAAAGGTTAAGTTTCGGCATTAACTCTGGATTTTTAAGGTTAAGGTTAACATCTGGAATAGGGTTACATCACAAATCTTTAAAAAAAACTTTCTATCACTGGATTCAAATTTGCAACCTTTGGAATCAGAGGCAGATGCCTAAGCCCATCCGCCATCCCCAACGTCTTTGCAAAACTGAAACCTAATTGTGCTCACTGGTGCCCCTAGTGGCTGGTTTCCATGTCATCTCCCGATGTCCTCAAACATGGATGGGTGTCGAATACTGACTTGTATCACAGGTGACATGGCTGCTAATAAATGCTACTCCAGGACTGTCTGTTGTTTCTGTTGACTCTGGTCCTGCTGATCACATCTCTCCTGTCTTGTGATTCTGGTCCTGTTGATCACATCTCTCCTGTCTTGTGACTCTGGTCCTGCTGATCACATCTCTCCTGTCTTGTGACTCTGGTCCTGTTGATCACATCTCTCCTGTCTTGTGACTCTGGTCCTGTTGATCACATCTCTCCTGTCTTGTGACTCTGGTCCTGCTGATCACATCTCTCCTGTCTTGTGACTCTGGTCCTGCTGATCACATCTCTCCTGTCTTGTGACTCTGGTCCTGCTGATCACATCTCTCCTGTCTAGTGACTCTGGTCCTGTTGATCACATCTCTCCTGTCTTGTGACTCTGGTCCTGTTGATCACATCTCTCCTGTCTTGTGACTCTGGTCAAGCTGATCAAATCTCTCCTGTCTTGTGACTCTGGTCCTGCTGATCACATCTCTCCTGTCTTGTGACTCTGGTCCTGCTGATCACATCTCTCCTGTCTTGTGACTCTGGTCCTGCTGATCACATCTCTCCTGTCTTGTGACTCTGGTCCTGCTGATCACATCTCTCCTGTCTTGTGACTCTGGTCCTGTTGATCACATCTCTCCTGTCTTGTGACTCTGGTCCTGTTGATCACATCTCTCCTGTCTTGTGACTCTGGTCCTGCTGATCACATCTCTCCTGTCTTGTGACTCTGGTCCTGCTGATCACATCTCTCCTGTCTTGTGACTCTGGTCCTGCTGATCACATCTCTCCTGTCTTGTGACTCTGGTCCTGCTGATCACATCTCTCCTGTCTTGTGACTCTGGTCCTGCTGATCACATCTCTCCTGTCTTGTGATTCTGGTCCTGTTGATCACATCTCTCCTGTCTTGTGACTCTGGACCTGCTGATCACATCTCTCCTGTCTTGTGGACACCTGAGTCTCAGTATGTGTGTGAGGGAGTAACCATGTGTGTATAATGCATGTCCATGTCAGTGTGTAATGCCAATGTGTGTGTGTGCATTTGTGTGGTTGTGTGTGCGTGTGTATGTTTGTGCATTCTAGTGTGTATATGTGCACATGTCCCTGCATGTGTGCATCCTATCCCTGTCCTGGTCACTGCCCCACAGCCTGCGATGTGATCTCTGCAAAGGCTAACATCTGTCTGCTGTCACCACGACGATGCTGATGACAGGTTAGGGAGGACGAGAAACGAGTGCAGCAGCACTGAGGCAAAGAAGGAGTTTGGAGAAATGGAGAGTGAGAGAGAGGGAGTGAAATGGAGAGCGAGTGATAAGGCGAAAGTGAGCTAGAGAGGGAGAGAAATGTTGAGAGGGAGAGAAGGCGAAATGAAGATAGAAAGAGGAGGAGAGCTGGAGAGGAAGAGCGAAGAAACAAGGGCTGACCAAGCAGACCAGCAAACAAGTCACTTCACATCTTTCCAAAACCCCCTTGTTCCTTGTTTTTCTTCTTCTCCCAATAGCCAGAGAGTAAAGGACCATGAGAGATTTCACTAGCACTGCTGTCACTGTTACTGTAGCGATAATATCATAACCTCTGTCACAGTGAGAATAAGACCTTAAAACAAGAGATAGCTGTTATGTAGACTAGAGTTTTGCTGCTAGCTACAGCACAGTGCAATCAACACCTCCTCTCTCTCTCTCTCTCTCTCTCTCTCTCTCTCTCTCTCCCCATCATTAACACTTAGCATGGCTGTTTGCATATCCGTCAACACCTTGCAATATAGCTAATGTGGTCCACCAAACAGTGTTAGTATACTTGAGGGTTGTAGTACATACAGTGGCTTGCAAAAGTATTCACCCCTTGGCATTTTTTCTATTTTGTTGCCTTACAACCTGGAATTAAAATAGATTTTTGGGGGGTTTGTATCATTTGATTTACACAACATGCCTGCCACTTTGAAGACAAGAAATAAGACCCCCCAAAAAACAGAAAACTTGAGTGTGCATAACTATTCACCCCCCAAAGTCAATGCTTTGTAGAGCCACCTGTTGCAGCAATTACAGATGCAAGTCTCTTGGGTTATGTCTCTATAAGCTTGGCACATCTAGCCACTGGGAGTTTTGCCCATTCTTCAAGGCAAAACTGCTCCAGCTCCTTCAAGCTGGATGGGTTTCGCTGGTGTACAGCAATCTTTAAGTCATACCACAGATTCTCAATTGGATTGAGGTCTGGGCGTGGCTAGGCCATTCCAAGACATTTA
The DNA here is from genome assembly GCF_021184085.1 of Oncorhynchus gorbuscha. Taxonomy (NCBI): domain Eukaryota; kingdom Metazoa; phylum Chordata; class Actinopteri; order Salmoniformes; family Salmonidae; genus Oncorhynchus; species Oncorhynchus gorbuscha. Next base: position 6,200,185 of record NC_060198.1, read on the forward strand.
AATGTTTCCCCTTAAACCACTCGAGTGTTGCTTTAGCAGTATGCTTAGGGTCATTGTCCTGCTGGAAGGTGAACCTCCATCCCAGTCTGAAATCCCTGGAAGACTGAAAGGTTTCCCTCAAATAAAAAATTTCCCCACATTTAGTGTCATCCATCATTCATTCAATTCTGACCAGTTTCCCAGTCCCTGCTGATGAAAAACATTAGCATAGTATGATGCTGCCACCACCATGCTTCACTGTGGGGATGGTATTCTCGGGGTGATGAGAGGTGCTGTGTTTGCGCCAGACATAGCGTTTTCCTTGATGTCCAAAAACCTAAATTTTAGTCTCATCTGACCAGAGTACCTTCTTCCATATGTTTGGGGAGACTCCCACATGCCTTTTGGCGAACGCCAAATGTGTTTGCTTAGTTATTTCTTTAAGTAACAGCCACTCTTCCATAAATCCCAGCTCTGTGGAGTGTACGGCTTAAAGTGGTCTTATGGACAGATACTCCAATCTCCGCTGTGGAGCTTCTTTGGACCCTTTTTTACCTCTCTGATTAATGCCCTCCTTGCCTGGTTCATGAGTTTTGGTGGGCAGCCCTCTCTTGGCAGTATCACGGATCCCTCCGGAACTGTCATTACACACACCTGGTCCCTATTCCCATTTGATGGCACCTTCGTGCCCTTGTGGATTGGACAGATGATTACGGATCTCGTCCCGTGTGTTAATCATTGTGCGTTGTGTTATTTATTTGAGGTACTCCTCACTCTTTTGTTTGGGTTTCAACCCTGTGTTTTGTACAGTCTTTACACGGCATGCCGTATTTTGGGGAATAATGAAAAAAACTATTACGCATTCCTGCGTCTGTCTTTATTTAACTAATTATGTGACTTCTGAAGGTAATTGGTTGCACCAGATCTTCTTTAGAGGCTTCATAGCAAAGGGGGTGAATAAATATACAAGTTATTTTTAAACTTCACTTCACCAATTTGGACTATTTTGTGTATGCCCATTACATGAAATCCAAATGAAAATCAATTTAAATTACAGGTTGTGATGCACCAAAATAGGAAACCTGCCAAGGGGGATGAATACTTTTGAAGGCATTGTAAACTTGACTCTCTCTCTTTCCTCCCCCCACCCTCCTTCTTTCCCCAAAAGCTTATTAAAATGCTACATGGGTTTTGTTTGAAAAGCTGAAGATACCTGACAATAGTACCACATCGTTTTTTATTATTTTGTTTTAAGCCTTCCCCAAATCACAGGCCTAACCTTAACCACTCAGAATGAATGCCAAAACTGTTAACCTTTGAGTCGTGTAACAATGCGGAATTAACCCTGTAACCATGCGGAATGAATGCGTAAAAAACAGATGTTCATCGATAATACGTAGAATTTCGCAGTGGAAACTATGAGATCTTGTTGTATACTGTTACAGTAATAATCATCAAATAAAATACAATAAAACGTTATTGGTCACATACACATGGTTAAAATGTGTTAATGTGAGTGTAGCAAAATGCTTGTGTTTCTAGTTCCAACAGTGCAGTAATATCTAACAAGTAATCTAACAATTCCACAACAATGATTTAAAACACACAATGTAAAGGGATGGAATAAGAATACGCACATATAAATATATGGATGAGCGATGGCCGAGTGGCATAGGCAAGATGCAATAGATGGTATAAAATACAGTATATACATATGAGATGAGTAATGAAGATGTGTACATTATTAGAGTGGCATCATTTAAAGTGACTAGTGATCCATTTATTAAAGTGGCCAATGATTGAGTCTGTATGTAGGCAGCATCCTCTCTGTGTTAGTGATGGCTGCTTAACAATAATAATAATATATGCCATTTAGCAGACGCTTTTATCCAAAGTGACTTACAGTCATGCGTGCATACATTCTACGTATGGGTGGTCCCGGGGATCGAACCCACTACCCTGGCGTTACAAGCGCCATGCTCTACCAACTGAGCTACACAGTCTGATGGCCTTGAGATAGAAGCTGTTTTTCAGTCTCTCGGTCCCAGCCTCGGTCCCAGCACCTGTACTGACCTTTCCTTCTGGATGGTAGCGGAGTGAACAGGCAGTGGCTCGGGTGGTTGTTGTCCTTGATGATCTTTTTGGCCTTCCTGTGACTTTGGGTGCTGTAGGTGTCCTGCGGGGCAGGTAGTTTGCCCCAGGTGATGCTTTGTGCAGACCGCACTACCCTCTGGAGAGCCTTGCAGTTGAGGGCGGTGCAGTTTCTGTACCAGGCGGTGATACAGCCCGACAGGATGCTCTCGATTGTACATCTGTAAATGTTTGTGAGGGATTTAGGTGACAAGCCACATTTCTTCAGCCTCCTGAGGTTGAAGAGGGGCTGTTGCGCCTTCTTCACCAAACAGTCTGTGTGGGTGGACCATTTCAGTTTGTCCGTGATGTTTATGCCGAGGAACATAAAACTTTCCACCTTCTCCACTACTGTCTCGTTGATGTGGATAGGGGAGTGCTCCCTCTGCTGTTTCCTGAAGTCCACAGTCATCTTCTTTGTTTTGTTGACGTTGAGTGTGAGGTTGTTTTCCTGACACCACACTCCAAGTGCCCTCACCTCCTCCCTGTAGGCTGTCTTGTCGTTGTTGGTAATCAAGCCCACTACTGTTGTGTCGTCTGCAAGCTTGATGATTGAGTTGAAGGCGTGCATGGCCACACAGTCATGGGTGAACAGGGAGTACAGGAGGGGGTTGAGCATGCACCCTTGTGGGGATCCAGTGTTGAGGATCCACGAAGTGGAGATGTTGTTTCCTACCTTCACTACCTGGGGGCTCGTCAGAAAGTCCAGGACTCAATTGCACAGGGCGGGGTTGAGACCCAGGGCCTCAAGCTTAATGATGAGCTTGGAGGGTACTATGGTGTTGAATGCTGAGCTGTAGTCAATGAACAGTATTCTTACATAGGTATTCCTCTTGTCAAGATGGGATAGGGCAGTGTGTAGTGTGATGGCAATCGCAACATCTGTGGACCTGTTGGGGAGGTATGCAAACTAAAGTTGGTCTAGGGTGGCAGGTAAGGTGGAGGTGATATGATCCTTGACTAGCCTCTCAAAGCACTTCATGATGACAGAAGTGAGTGCTACGGGGCGGTTGTCATTTAGTTCAGTTATCTTTACCTTCTTTGGTACAGGAACAATGGTGCCATCTTGAAGTCAGGACAGCAGACTCGGATAGGGAGAGATTGAATATGTCTGTAAACACACCAGCCAGCTGGTCTGCACATGCTCTGAGGACGCAGCTAGGGATGCCGTTGGGGCCAGCAGCCTTGCGAGGGTTAACACGTTTAAATGTATTACTCACTTCGGCCACGGAGAAGGAGAGGGGGGGCCCGCAGTACTTGTTAGCGGGCCGCGTCGGTGGCACTGTATTCTCCTCAAAACAGGCAAAGAAGGTGTTCAGTTTGTCTGGAAGCAAGACGTCGGTGTCCGTGATGTGGCTGGTTTTCTTTTTGTTGTCCGTAATTGCCAAGAGACCCTGCCACATAGGTCTCGTGTCTGAGCAGTTGAATTGCGACTCCACTTTGTCCCATATGGAATGCAGCCTAACAGCGACCATTCTGAATAATGCTACGTCTCTTCTCACACATACAGTACAGTCTGTTGTAGTAGCTACATGACTAGCCTATCAGTGGTATACTTACAGGCAGCACACCACAGCCACCCCAGTAGCCTGCTCATAGCAACAGGACATGTCAGTGGTTGGTGCATATAGCCTGGCCACATTATGAAGAGAAAGTGTGAGCATTAGGGGTGTTAACCAGGTATCTAATTCACACTTCTCCCACTGTCCTGCTGCTGCTCCTCTGCTTCCGCTCCTCCTCCCCTCCTCCCCTCCTCCCCCTTCCCGAAGGCCTCACCTAAACCCCTAACACACGCACGCGCACACACCTTCCATCTGATCGCCCACCTCCCCTCAGCCCTTTAGGTCCCTCCTCCAGCGAGTGAAAACACACTTTGATAATTTAATCAGATCGTTTGCCTGGTAGATACGCCTCAGGCTTTTCCCATTACCCCCGGCTGCCATGACCCAGATAAAGAGGGAAGGAGAGACAGAGGGAGGAGAGTGCTCTGCTGTTTGTCCAGGCTTGGATGGACTGGGGTTTTGAAAAGCACACACACCCATGCATATGCAGTTTTTTTAGGCTTGCAGGAGCGCATGCATGCAATTATGCACTCATGTCTGCATGCAGGTGCATGCACACACGCACACACACACACACACGCGCACACACACACAAACACACACACACAGCATGAATCATTAGAACGTGATGTAGATACAGTGCGTGTACAGTACATGTAAAATGATGGACTCAGACCTTCCACCTACATGAGGCTACTCTACATGGGGTTTAGTCGACCCAGCTTCTGTCTCCTCCCCTGGGGACAGCAGACGGATGGAGGGGAGGATAGATGAGTGAGGGAAGAGGATGATTCATGGGCACATGAGCTCGATGAGAGCGAGAGCTTGCCATGACCCCAGAGTGATGCAGGTGAAGAGAGAGCATGCCATGACCCCAGAGTGATGCAGGTGAAGAGAGAGCATGCCATGACCCCAGAGTGATGCAGGTGAAGAGAGAGCATGCCATGACCCCAGAGCGATGCAGGTGAAGAGAGAGCATGCCATGACCCCAGAGCGATGCAGGTGAAGAGAGCGCATGCCATGACCCCAGAGTGATGCAGGTGAAGAGAGAGCATGCCATGACCCCAGAGCGATGCAGGTGAAGAGAGAGCATGCCATGACCCCAGAGCGATGCAGGTGAAGAGAGAGCATGCCATGACCCCAGAGCGATGTAAATGAAGAGAGAGCATGCCATGACCCCAGAGCGATGCAGGTGAAGAGAGAGCATGCCATGACCCCAGAGCGATGCAGGTGAAGAGAGAGCATGCCATGACCCCAGAGTGATGCAGGTGAAGAGAGAGCATGCCATGACCCCAGAGTGATGTAAGTGAAGAGAGAGCATGCCATGATCACAGAGTGATGTAAGTGAAGAGAGAGCATGCCATGACCCCAGAGTGATGCAGGTGAAGAGGGAGCATGCCATGACCCCAGAGTGATGCAGGTGAAGAGAGAGCATGCCATGACCCCAGAGTGATGCAGGTGAAGAGAGAGCATGCCATGACCCCAGAGTGATGTAGGTGAAAAGAGAGCATGCCATGACCCCAGAGCGATGCAGGTGAAGAGAGCGCATGCCATGACCCCAGAGTGATGCAGGTGAAGAGAGAGCATGCCATGACCCCAGAGCGATGCAGGTGAAGAGAGAGCATGCCATGACCCCAGAGCGATGCAGGTGAAGAGAGAGCATGCCATGACCCCAGAGCGATGTAAATGAAGAGAGAGCATGCCATGACCCCAGAGCGATGCAGGTGAAGAGAGAGCATGCCATGACCCCAGAGCGATGCAGGTGAAGAGAGAGCATGCCATGACCCCAGAGTGATGCAGCTGAAGAGAGAGCATGCCATGACCCCAGAGTGTTACAGGTGAAGAGAGAGCATGCCATGACCCCAGAGTGATGCAGCTGAAGAGAGAGCATGCCATGACCCCAGAGTGATGCAGGTGAAGAGAGAGCATGCCATGACCCCAGAGTGATGCAGCTGAAGAGAGAGCATGCCATGAGCCCAGAGTGATGCAGCTGAAGAGAGAGCATGCCATGACCCCAGAGTGATGCAGCTGAAGAGAGAGCATGCCATGACCCCAGAGTGATGCAGGTGAAGAGAGAGAAAACAACCACGGGTTGTAGAGCACAGTATCATGTTGTTTTACCTTGTTTTTACCTACTTGATTTATTAATTTGTTTATCAGCTGATTTCTTTACTCGTCAGTGTATGACTGACTATACAGTACATGGATGGGTTACAGTTATATGTACTTTATGTACGGTGCTATTTTAAATGTTATCATTATTGCATAAGGTGATGTAGTAGGATCATGTTCTAGTTTGATACATCTATTTCTTGCTTATCCGTCTGTTTCAACTGGTGAATGTGCTTATGCATTCACGTGTTACACAATCAGTCATATTACACAAGGTCTTATTTCGGGATCTATTTGTTCAGATTCATCCTTCCTCTAGTGGCCTACCCGTTATGTACAGTATGTTTGTGTATTCCACTATCATACTGATCTGAGGAGTGTGGATATAATACAACTCCATCAGACTGTCTTCAGTTGCTGCCATCTAAACGGGACCTGGGCTGCGTCCCAAATAGCACCCTATCCCCTATGCAGTGCACTTCTTTTGACCGTGTAGGGAGTAGGGGGACCATTTCTGGGATGTAGGCCTGGTCTCTCTCTCTAAGATTTAACACCAGAGACAAACATGGACTGAGTTGTTTTTATCTTGTAAAACAACCTCCAGCTATGAGCATAACAGATATTAGATACGTTATATTTTGAGATGATGCCCGAATGATGATCCTCAATCTACCCAAGGGCGAGAGCATGTGCTTGGCTTTCATATCTCTATTTCCACTTTCAATCAAGCAATACCAGAAAGTCACACTCGGCTAGTACCCTTAGGCCAGTGTTGGGAGAGAGGCGGGGGTGCGAGTGCTTGTATGTGCGTGTGTGTGTGTGTGTGTGTGTGTGTGTGTGTGTGTGTGTGTGTGTGTGTGTGTGTGTGTGTGTGTGTGTGTGTGTGTGTGTGTGTGTGTGCGTACGTGTGTGTGTGTGTGTGTGTGTGTATGTGCGTGTGTGTGTGTGTGTGTGTGTGTGTGTGTGTGTGTGTGTGTGTGTGTGTGTGTGTGTGTGTGTGTGTGTGTGTGTGTGTGTGTGTGTGTGTGTGTGTGTGTGTGTGTGTGTGTGTGTGTGTGTGTGTGTGTGTGTGTGTGTGTATGTGCGTGTGTGTGTGCGTGTGCTTTACAGATTGTCCGTCAAAGAGCAAAAGAACATGTGGAATTCAATGCTCAAGGACGAGAGCACTTTTGTTCCAAATCAATTACACTCCTCCATAACTTTACCTTGGTCTCTATATTCATTGTCACATTTCCCTTTCATTTGTGGAAAACGTGTTATGTTTTCTCACTGAGGAGTAACAGTACAGGGGTTTGGGAGCCGGGAAGTGAAGGGAGAAAGTAAGAAGGAGATGTATTACCTTGAAGTTTGATTAGAGGAAATCTATGGTTCCGTATTTTACTGTCAGTCAGAGTTGAATTGTGTTTTAAAATCGGGATTTTTGCTTTGATTTCTATTCACTTTGACCGTTGTGTCCGTTAGAAACATGGTCAAAACGACGACCGAGTTGGTGCTTCGACACCTTTTGCAAAGTCGACACAGTTTCTTTACCTTCGTTCTGTCACTGTCACTGTCACTGTCACTGCACGTCTTCGGGGAGGAAGGCAGCTCATGGGAAACGGAAAGGTTGTAAAGTGATTCTATACGGACGGGTTGCGTACGTTAAATATCTCAGTGGAAAGCGAATGGCCATAGAGAAGAAGTAAGGTCTTTCGTGCCCTCCGCTGTTAAGGTGTGTCAAGTGTGCTGAGAAGACGAGACAGGAACACGTTAAAGAACAAGCAGCCATAGTGTTCCACGAGATAAAGACTAACATGCTGAGAAGACGAGACAGGAACACGTTAAAGAACAAGCAGCCATAGTGTTCCACGAGATAAAGACTAACATGCTGAGAAGACGAGACAAGAACACGTTAAAGAACAAGCAGCCATAGTGTTCCACGAGATAAAGACTAACATGCTGAGATGACGAGACGGGAACACGTTAAATAACAAGCAGCCATAGTGTTCCACGAGATGAAGACTAACATGCTGAGAAGACGAGACAGGAACACGTTAAAGAACAAGCAGCCATAGTGTTCCACGAGATAAAGACTAACATGCTGAGAAGACGAGACAAGAACACGTTAAAGAACAAGCAGCCATAGTGTTCCACGAGATAAAGACTAACATGCTGAGAAGACGAGACAGGAACACGTTAAAGAACAAGCAGCCATAGTGTTCCACGAGATAAAGACTAACATGCTGAGAAGACGAGACAGGAACACGTTAAAGAACAAGCAGCCATAGTGTTCCACGAGATAAAGACTAACATGCTGAGATGACGAGACAGGAACACGTTAAAGAACAAGCAGCCATAGTGTTCCACGAGATAAAGACTAACATGCTGAGAAGACGAGACAGGAACACGTTAAAGAACAAGCAGCCATAGTGTTCCACGAGATAAAGACTAACATGCTGAGATGACGAGACAGGAACACGTTAAAGAACAAGCAGCCATAGTGTTCCACGAGATAAAGACTAACATGCTGAGAAGACGAGACAGGAACACGTTAAAGAACAAGCAGCCATAGTGTTCCACGAGATAAAGACTAACATGCTGAGAAGACGAGACAGGAACACGTTAAAGAACAAGCAGCCATAGTGTTCCACGAGATAAAGACTAACATGCTGAGAAGACGAGACAGGAACACGTTAAAGAACAAGCAGCCATAGTGTTCCACGCGATAAAGACTAACATGCTGAGAAGACGAGAAAGGAACACGTTAAAGAACAAGCAGCCATAGTGTTCCACGAGATAAAGACTAACATGCTGAGATGACGAGACAGGAACACGTTAAAGAACAAGCAGCCATAGTGTTCCACGAGATAAAGACTAACATGCTGAGAAGACGAGATAAAGACAGGAACACGTTAAAGAACAAGCAGCCATAGTGTTCCACGAGATAAAGACTAACATGCTGAGAAGACGAGACAGGAACACGTTAAAGAACAAGCAGCCATAGTGTTCCACGAGATAAAGACTAACATGCTGAGAAGACGAGACAGGAACACGTTAAAGAACAAGCAGCCATAGTGTTCCACGAGATAAAGACTAACATGCTGAGAAGACGAGACAGGAACACGTTAAAGAACAAGCAGCCATAGTGTTCCACGAGATAAAGACTAACATGCTGAGAAGACGAGACAGGAACACGTTAAAGAACAAGCAGCCATAGTGTTCCACGAGATAAAGACTAACATGCTGAGAAGACGAGACAGGAACACGTTAAAGAACAAGCAGCCATAGTGTTCCACGAGATAAAGACTAACATGCTGAGAAGACGAGACAGGAACACGTTAAAGAACAAGCAGCCATAGTGTTCCACGAGATAAAGACTAACATGCTGAGATGACGAGACAGGAACACGTTAAAGAACAAGCAGCCATAGTGTTCCACGAGATGAAGACTAACATGCTGAGAAGTGACGAGATAAAGACTAACATGCAGGAACACGTTAAAGAACAAGCAGCCATAGTGTTCCACGAGATAAAGACTAACATGCTGAGAAGACGAGACAGGAACACGTTAAAGAACAAGCAGCCATAGTGTTCCACGAGATAAAGACTAACATGCTGAGAAGACGAGACAGGAACACGTTAAAGAACAAGCAGCCATAGTGTTCCACGAGATAAAGACTAACATGCTGAGAAGACGAGACAGGAACACGTTAAAGAACAAGCAGCCATAGTGTTCCACGAGATAAAGACTAACATGCTGAGAAGACGAGACAGGAACACGTTAAAGAACAAGCAGCCATAGTGTTCCACGAGATAAAGACTAACATGCTGAGAAGACGAGACAGGAACACGTTAAAGAACAAGCAGCCATAGTGTTCCACGAGATAAAGACTAACATGCTGAGAAGACGAGACAGGAACACGTTAAAGAACAAGCAGCCATAGTGTTCCACGAGATAAAGACTAACATGCTGAGAAGACGAGACAGGAACACGTTAAAGAACAAGCAGCCATAGTGTTCCACGAGATAAAGACTAACATGCTGAGAAGACGAGACAGGAACACGTTAAAGAACAAGCAGCCATAGTGTTCCACGAGATAAAGACTAACATGCTGAGAAGACGAGACAGGAACACGTTAAAGAACAAGCAGCCATAGTGTTCCACGAGATAAAGACTAACATGCTGAGAAGACGAGACAGGAACACGTTAAAGAACAAGCAGCCATAGTGTTCCACGAGATAAAGACTAACATGCTGAGAAGACGAGACAGGAACACGTTAAAGAACAAGCAGCCATAGTGTTCCACGAGTGACTAACATGCTGAGAAGACGAGACAGGAACACGTTAAAGAACAAGCAGCCATAGTGTTCCACGAGATAAAGACTAACATGCTGAGAAGACGAGACAGGAACACGTTAAAGAACAAGCAGCCATAGTGTTCCACGAGATAAAGACTAACATGCTGAGAAGACGAGACAGGGACAGACGTTTAAAGACTAACACTGAGAAGCAGACAGGAACACGTTAAAAGAACAAGCAGCCATAGTTTCCACGAGATAAAGACTAACATGCTGAGAAGACGAGACAGGAACACGTTAAAGAACAAGCAGCCATAGTGTTCCACGAGATAAAGACTAACATGCTGAGAAGACGAGACAGGAACACGTTAAAGAACAAGCAGCCATAGTGTTCCACGAGATAAAGACTAACATGCTGAGAAGACGAGACAGGAACACGTTAAAGAACAAGCAGCCATAGTGTTCCACGAGATAAAGACTAACATGCTGAGAAGACGAGACAGGAACACGTTAAAGAACAAGCAGCCATAGTGTTCCACGAGATAAAGACTAACATGCTGAGAAGACGAGACAGGAACACGTTAAAGAACAAGCAGCCATAGTGTTCCACGAGATAAAGACTAACATGCTGAGAAGACGAGACAGGAACACGTTAAAGAACAAGCAGCCATAGTGTTCCACGAGATAAAGACTAACATGCTGAGAAGACGAGACAGGAACACGTTAAAGAACAAGCAGCCATAGTGTTCCACGAGATAAAGACTAACATGCTGAGAAGACGAGACAGGAACACGTTAAAGAACAAGCAGCCATAGTGTTCCACGAGATAAAGACTAACATGCTGAGAAGACGAGACAGGAACACGTTAAAGAACAAGCAGCCATAGTGTTCCACGAGATAAAGACTAACATGCTGAGAAGACGAGACAGGAACACGTTAAAGAACAAGCAGCCATAGTGTTCCACGAGATAAAGACTAACATGCTGAGAAGACGAGACAGGAACACGTTAAAGAACAAGCAGCCATAGTGTTCCACGAGATAAAGACTAACATGCTGAGAAGACGAGACAGGAACACGTTAAAGAACAAGCAGCCATAGTGTTCCACGAGATAAAGACTAACATGCTGAGAAGACGAGACAGGAACACGTTAAAGAACAAGCAGCCATAGTGTTCCACGAGATAAAGACTAACATGCTGAGAAGACGAGACAGGAACACGTTAAAGAACAAGCAGCCATAGTGTTCCACGAGATAAAGACTAACATGCTGAGAAGACGAGACAGGAACACGTTAAAGAACAAGCAGCCATAGTGTTCCACGAGATAAAGACTAACATGCTGAGAAGACGAGACAGGAACACGTTAAAGAACAAGCAGCCATAGTGTTCCACGAGATAAAGACTAACATGCTGAGAAGACGAGACAGGAACACGTTAAAGAACAAGCAGCCATAGTGTTCCACGAGATAAAGACTGACATGCTGAGAAGACGAGACAGGAACACGTTAAAGAACAAGCAGCCATAGTGTTCCACGAGATGAAGACTAACATGCTGAGAAGACGAGACAGGAACACGTTAAAGAACAAGCAGCCATAGTGTTCCACGAGATAAAGACTAACATGCTGAGATGACGAGACAAGAACACGTTAAAGAACAAGCAGCCATAGTGTTCCACGAGATAATGACTAACATGCTGAGAAGACGAGACGGGCACAGAACAAGCAGCCATAGTGTTCCACGAGATAAAGACTAACATGCTGAGAAGACGAGACAGGAACACGTTAAAGAACAAGCAGCCATAGTGTTCCACGAGATAAAGACTAACATGCTGAGATGACGACAGGAACACGACAGGAACACGAGATTAAAAGAACAAGCAGCCATAGTGTTCCACGAGATAAAGACTAACATGCTGAGAAGACGAGACAGGAACACGTTAAAGAACAAGCAGCCATAGTGTTCCACGAGATAAAGACTAACATGCTGAGAAGACGAGACAGGAACACGTTAAAGAACAAGCAGCCATAGTGTTCCACGAGATAAAGACTAACATGCTGAGAAGAGACAAGAACACGTTAAAGAACAAGCAGCCAAGTGTTCCACGAGATAAAGACTAACATGCTGAGAAGACAGAGCAGAACAAGCAGCCATAGTGTTCCACGAGATAAAGACTAACATGCTGAGAAGACGAGACAGGAACACGTTAAAGAACAAGCAGCCATAGTGTTCCACGAGATAAAGACTAACATGCTGAGAAGACGAGACAGGAACACGTTAAAGAACAAGCAGCCATAGTGTTCCACAAGATAAAGACTAACATGCTGAGAAGACGAGACAGGAACACGTTAAAGAACAAGCAGCCATAGTGTTCCACGAGATAAAGACTAACATGCTGAGAAGACGAGACAGGAACACGTTAAAGAACAAGCAGCCATAGTGTTCCACAAGATAAAGACTAACATGCTGAGAAGACGAGACAGGAACACGTTAAAGAACAAGCAGCCATAGTGTTCCACGAGATAAAGACTAACATGCTGAGAAGACGAGACAGGAACACGTTAAAGAACAAGCAGCCATAGTGTTCCACGAGATAAAGACTAACATGCTGAGAAGACGAGACAGGAACACGTTAAAGAACAAGCAGCCATAGTGTTCCACGAGATAAAGACTAACATGCTGAGAAGACGAGACAGGAACACGTTAAAGAACAAGCAGCCATAGTGTTCCACGAGATAAAGACTAACATGTTGAGAAGACGAGACGGGAACACGTTAAAGAACAAGCAGCCATAGTGTTCCACGAGATAAAGACTAACATGCTGAGATGACGAGACAGGAACACGTTAAAGAACAAGCAGCCATAGTGTTCCACGAGATAAAGACTAACATGCTGAGATGACGAGACAGGAACACGTTAAAGAACAAGCAGCCATAGTGTTCCACGAGATAAAGACTAACATGCTGAGATGACGAGACAGGAACACGTTAAAGAACAAGCAGCCATAGTGTTCCACGAGATAAAGACTAACATGCTGAGATGACTAACATGCTGAGATGACGAGACAGGAACACGTTAAAGAACAAGCAGCCATAGTGTTCCACGAGATAAAGACTAACATGCTGAGAAGACGAGACAGGAACACGTTAAAGAACAAGCAGCCATAGTGTTCCACGAGATAATGACTAATATGCTGAGAAGACGAGACAGGAACACGTTAAAGAACAGGCAGCCATAGTGTTCCACGAGATAATGACTAACATGCTGAGAAGACGAGACAGGAACACGTTAAAGAACAAGCAGCCATAGTGTTCCACGTGATAAAGACTAACATGCTGAGAAGACGAGACAAGAACACGTTAAAGAACAAGCAGCCATAGTGTTCCACGAGATAAAGACTAACATGTTGCTGTATGTTATTATCCCATGTACTGTAATGAACAAGTCATTTCACGAGTTTTAACATGGGGGACGGGAGCGGTGAAATCAGATAGTTGAACGTTTTATGGCCTGGGAAACTGTGTGTTGTTTAAACTGACATAATGGAACTCTCTTGACAAGAAACATGTCACAGGACCATGTAAGGAAGACTGGTGGAGAATAGCACATTATGTAATTGACAGCAATAAGAGAAAGGAAACACACTCTATTTACAGTCCAGTTTGACCTGTGACCAGTGACAGAACTGGCAAGGTGCTGCTATACTATCACCCTTTCGACTTCAGGTTTCTTGTTACCCGCATGTCATCGCGGCCCTCTGTCTGCGACCGACACTACAGTGTATCTATCCCATGAGTCTCTCTGGCAGCCCTGAACTCTCCATAGGACACATCCAGAGATCTCTCTATTCATACATCAACACAACAATGTTTTCTCTCTCTGTCATTGTGACCCAGCCCAACCATCCGGGGTTGGCGGCTAGTTCTCCCCGCTCCGTCGTTGCCGCGCTAACGTGCACAGCATTGCATTCTTGACTAAACGTGCATAAAAACAAATTAAACGGGCCCATACAATTTGCGTGGAGACGTGTGCAGCCAGCCAGCAAATAGATGTCATTCCCAAACCAAGGTTACTCACCATGGTACTAAGGCTGGAAGTGTAAGATTGATGTCGGCAGCACATGCTGTGCTGAGCTCTGCAGGACACTTCAGGAATCTGAAGCACCACAGATCTGGCTAGACTTGACGCAGGGAATATAAAATATACTTAGTAATACGTCAACTGTCTTGTCAAGTTGGTCTAGACTTTGGTGTACTTGAACTTGATGAAGAAGTCGGTTTTTCGTGCAGCGATTGGCGCAAATGATACTAATGGTTTACCCTCCGAATGAAAATGACGTACATCAGAATTGTAAATAAATTAAATGCCAACTAATGTAAAGGAAATAAAAAATGTATTTAATTTAAGCCTCCGTACAGTAAATAAAACTTACTTACACCTTTTTCCTGTACAGTATACTGTAGTGAAGTCCTATAGGATCTTGGTGGTGTGCAGTATACTGTAGTGAAGTCGTATGTAGAATAGGATCTTGGTAGTGTGCAGTATACTGTAGTGAAGTCGTATAGGACCTTGGAAGTGTGCAGTATACTGTAGTGAAGTCGTATGTAGAATAGGATCTTGGTGGTGTGTAGTATACTGTACTGAAGTCGTATGTAGAATAGGATCTTGGTGGTGTGTAGTATACTGTACTGAAGTCGTATGTAGAATAGGATCTTGGTGGTGTGTAGTATACTGTACTGAAGTCGTATGTAGAATAGGATCTTGGTAGTATGCAGTATACTGTAGTGAAGTCGTATAGGACCTTGGTGGTGTAAGGTTTACTGTAGTGAAGTCGTATAGGACCTTGGTGGTGTAAGGTTTACTGTAGTGAAGTTGTATAGGACCTTGGTGGTGTAAGGTTTACTGTAGTGAAGTTGTATAGGACCTTGGTGGTGTGCAGTATACTGTAGTGAAGTTGTATAGGACCTTGGTGGTGTGCAGTATACTGTAGTGAAGTTGTATAGGACCTTGATGGTGTGCAGTATACTGTAGTGAAGTTGTATAGGACCTTGGTGGTGTGCAGTATACTGTAGTGAAGTCGTATAGGATCTTGGTGGTGTGCAGTATACTGTAGTGAAGTTGTATAGGACCTTGGTGGTGTGCAGTATACTGTAGTGAAGTCGTATAGGATCTTGGTGGTGTGCAGTATACTGTAGTGAAGTCGTATAGGATATTGGTGGTGTGCAGTATACTGTAGTGAAGTTGTATAGGACCTTGGTGGTGTGCAGTATACTGTAGTGAAGTCGTATAGGACCTTGGTAGTGTGCAGTATACTGTAGTGAAGTCGTATAGGACCTTGGTGGTGTGCGGTATACTGTAGTGAGGTCGTATAGGATCTTGGTAGTGTGCAGTATACTGTAGTGAAGTCGTATAGGACCTTGGTAGTGTACAGTATACTGTAGTGAAGTCGTATAGGACCTTGGTGGTGTACAGTATACTGTAGTGAAGTCGTATAGGATCTTGGTAGTGTGCAGTATACTGTAGTGAAGTCGTATAGGACCTTGGTGGTGTACAGTATACTGTAGTGAAGTCGTATAGGATCTTGGTAGTGTACAGTATACTGTAGTGAAGTCGTATGTAGAATAGGACCTTGGTGATGTGCAGTATACTGTAGTGAAGTCGTATAGGACCTTGTTAGTGTGCATTTTACTGTAGTGAAGTCGTATAGGACCTTGGTAGTGTGCAGTATACTATAGTGAAGTCGTATAGGATCTTGGTAGTGTAGAGTATACTGTAGTGATGTCGTATGTAGAATAGGATCTTGGTAGTGTGCAGTATACTGTAGTGAAGTCGTATAGGACCTTGGTAGTGTGCAGTATACTGTAGTGAAGTCGTATAGGACCTTGGTAGAGTGCAGTATACTGTAGTGAAGTCGTATGTAGAATAGGATCTTGGTAGTGTGCAGTATACTGTAGTGAAGTCATATAGGACCTTGGTAGTGTGCAGTATACTGTAGTGAAGTTGTATAGGACCTTGGTAGTGTGTAGTATACTGTAGTGAAGTCGTATAGGATCTTGGTGGTGTGCAGTATACTGTAGTGAAGTCGTATAGGACCTTGGTAGTGTGCAGTATACTGTAGTGAAGTCGTATAGGATCTTGGTAGTGTGCAGTATACTGTAGTGAAGTCGTATAGGACCTTGGTAGTGTACAGTATACTATAGTGAAGTCGTATAGGATCTTGGATGTGTGCAGTATACTGTAGTGAAGTCGTATGTAGAATAGGATCTTGGTGGTGTGCTGTATGTAGGGTAATAGTATGTATTTAGTATGTGCATAGTGGGCAGGGAGCCAGTCTAATATCTCCCTGTGCGGGGCTGAGCCAGGCAGGCCGGCCAAGGAGACGATGATAGATCTCAGTGTGCCATGGCTCCATAAAAGCGGGACATAGGAGCATTGGGTGAAGGACACCGCTCACCCCCCTCGCCCCTACCCCCCTAATCAGATGCAGATCATGCTAAAAGCTGAAAAGCAGAGGAGCAAATCCTTCTTTCTAAAAGCCCCCAGACCCCTCTATCCTTCTCCTGCCTCCCCCTCCCTCCATCCCTCTATTTCCCCTTCTCCAACGTCCATCGCTCTCTCTTTCTTCTGATTGTCTTAGCGAGCCACCCGAGAGGTTTAGTGAACCAAGGAGATGGATGTTGCTAGCCTTTACCACCAAAGATCATACAGGATAAGTGCAGAAGCCTCTCAAGGCTTGTTGATAAAGTATTGATTTCTCTACAGCGAGAAAAAAAGAGAGAGAGTTTACGAAACCTTCTTGGCAGTGACCTCTTGAGACCTGGGTGTGTGTGTGTGTGTGTGTGTGTGAGAGAGAGAGAGAGAGAGAGAGAGAGAGAGAGAGAGAGAGAGAGAGAGAGAGAGAGAGAGAGAGAGAGAGAGAGAGAGAGAGAGAGAGAGAGAGAGAGAGAGTGTGTCGAAAACACAAGGGGTAAAATTCAGAAGAAGAAGAAGGATGAACAGACAAGAATGAGGAAGGGGAGAAGGTAGAACAGGAATTGATTGCGGGCAAATTCACCCGTTAATTGAAGGGACCGATCAATGATGGTGGAGGGGAGAATTTGGGTTAAGTGAACAAGGAGGTGACAATGGCTTCAGGCTGAGACTCACAGCATTGGCGAAGGACGAGTTACACAGACACAGCCCAAATCAAATCTAAGTTTATTTGTCGCGTACACAGCAGATGTTAAAGCAGGAGCAGCGAAATGCTATGTGTTTCTAGCTCCAGCAATGTAGTAAATGTCTAACAGTACAATACTAAAACACAAATAATACTCTGCCTAAACGAGCACCCAACTAACACTCTCTCACACACACCATTCCCTTTGATGACCTTGGTCTTTGTACGTCAAGCATTAGAAGAGGCGCGAGAGGACAACCCTGTCTTACCCCTCGACCTAGACGCTTTCTTCCTGTCCTCTTAAACAGAGAGTGGCGGAGAACAATGCATGTGTAGCAGCGGCTAGGTCTAGTTCCAGGGTGACTGACACCAGACAATGTCATTTCCCCCAGGGGTCAGGGGGGCCAGAGAGGGGGCTAGAGGGGCCCGGCCAGCCCAGACAGACACATAGCGCCCAGCTTTCAGCTTTCAAGTCCGTCTGAAAAGTTTAAGCCCTCCATTCATGGTTCTGCACTTTTCATCTTCATCCCACCTTCTCTTCTCGTTTTCCCCCATGTACCGGTGTTGACCCTGGCCTTGGCCTGAAGCATCTGTGGCTAATGGAGAGGTAGAGAGGTTAGAGGGTTCATAGTTGAGGGTTGAAGGTGTTGGGTGAAGGGTGAAGGGTGGAGGGAGGAGCACCTGAAAAGAGGGGGAAGAGGGTTCATTTGAAAGGGTTCGCTTTTTCCTATTTGGAGGGTTGACTTTTGCCCTGATCGATAGGGCCCCACCTTTCCCTCAAGAGTGTCAAAAAGACTCCTCAAATCTTTGAATGACCAAAGATGTGATGTTTGGTGCTTTCAGAGTAACATATCAAAAGCATAGGTAAATCACGATTCCAGAGTCCATTTTCTCGTAGAAAACATGCTTACATCTAACATTAGCAGCCTAGCTGTGCATGATCTTGTACGCCAATGTTTTGATATTTTCCAGGCTTTGACGACAGTTAAAGAAGGGAGGGAGGGGTGGAGAGATGCAGGGAGGGCAGCAGAACAGCTCGTTCTATTCTCTCCTACCTTGTTGTCTGGAAATCTAATTTGTACCCTGGTGGACAGAGCCACCTGGTAACGTATGCAGCATGCAAATAGGGCCTCGCTCTCCACTCTCTCTCCCTCTCACACCCTCTCTCTGTCTCTCTCTCTCTCTGTCTCTCTCTCTCTCTCTCTCTCTCTCTCTCTCTCACCCTCTCTCTCACACCCTCTCTCTGTCTCTGTCTCTCTCTCTCTCTCTCTCTCTCTCTCTCTCTCTCTCTCTCTCACACACACTCCCTCTCTCTCCCTCTCACACCCTCTCTCAGTCTCTCTCTCTCTCTCTCTCTCTCTCTCTCTCTCTCTCTCTCTCTCACCCTCTCTCTCTCTGTCTCTCTCTCTCTCTTTCTCTCTCTCACCCTCTCTCTCTGTCTGTCTCTCTCTCTCCCTCTCACACCCTCTGTCTCTCTCTCACCCTCTCTCTCTCTCTCTCTCTCTCTCTCTCTCTCTCTCTCTCTCTCTCTCTCTCTCTCTCTCTCTCTCTCTCTCTCTCTCTCTCTCTCTCTCTCTCTCTCTCTCTCTCACCTCTCTCTCTCTGTCGGTCTCTCTCTCTCTCCTCTCACACCCTCTCTCAGTCTCTCTCTCTCTCTCTCTCTCTCTCTCTCTCTCTCTCTCTCTCTCTCTCACCCTCTCTCTCTCTCTCTGTCTCTCTCTCTCTATCTCACCCTCTCTCTCTCTGTCTGTCTCTCTCTCTCTCCCTCTCACACCCTCTCTCTCTCTCTCTCCCTCTCACACCCTCTGTCTCTCTCTCTCTCACCCTCTCTCTCTGTCTCTCTCTCTCTACCTCTGTCTCTCTCTCTCTCTCTCTTTCTCTTTCTCTCTCGCTCATATATTCCGGAGCAGGAAAAAGATTGACCCGGGAGAATGCCGGGATATTACTCCCACCTCGGACATAGAGGGACGGTGTTGGTTCCACGCAGACACAATGTTGGGCTTCTATCTCTCACTGCAAGGCAGAAATAATGGGTCTGGCTCATCATCAGATTGCCATGTCAGGTAAAGAAAGCTGAAAAAGGAATACACATGTGCTGTAGTTTAGAATAGATGACAAAGAAGAAGATCTGTACTGTGGACTTCTATTGTGTGTGTGTGTGTGTGTGTGTGTGTGTGTGTGTGTGTGTGTGTGTGTGTGTGTGTGTGTGTGTGTGTGTGTGTGTGTGTGTGTGTGTGTGTGTGTGTGTGTGTGTGTGTGTGTGTGTGTGTGTGTGTGTGTGTGTGTGTGTGTGTGTGCGCGCGTGCGTGCGTGTGTGTGTATATTTTTATTCGTGTTTATTAGTGTCTGACTCACGCTTGTAGAGATACATGGGGAAACAATGATAGATAGACTGAGAGCGGGAAAACAAATGCAAGAGGAGGAAGCCAGAAAGCCGCTTGGCTCTCGCCCGAACCAAAGCTGCCGCGGTACAGCACCCTTCATTTGGAGCCCTGCATATCACATATCTCAAACGGAATGCATCAATATGTCATCAAAGGAAGCGCTATCTGTCTATCAACGCGGTGGCTTCATCTAGGTGACCCTCTCATATCTCTCCTACTCATCCCTCCACTCTCAGTGTAAGGACAGCAGGGGCCCCTACTTCAAGGACAAAGAAGGCCAGCAATAGCCAGTCCTGTCCTCTCCTGTTTCCAGACCCTCATATCCACATCTGGTTAATGCATACATCCTATATGAGGTCATGAGGTGGGAATGTGACATGAATGAGGAGTTGGGGGTAGTTCTGGCCTGGGGGTTAGCGCTAACATCTAAACAGCTAACGGCTACATTAGAGAGAGGGGAATAGCCTTTTAGCGCTAACGGCTAATAGCTAGCAAAGAAAGGGCACATTCTAGCTAGCAATTCTCCCCTCCTTCATTAGCACATTATGTCATCCCTCCCTGGAGAAACGTAAGGTGCTCTGAGCTAAAGGCACAGTGTGTTTCACCCCTCCAGTCAGGCCTTCCTACAGCCTCTCCAGGTTTAGTTATCATTGAGACGTTATGGGGTCTAGCTGCTCGGGGGGGGAGTGGATCCCTGTGGAAGGTATCAGTGTCCATGTGATACGCTCTGGTCCAGAGAGAGAACAGCCAAGATCAACACAGAGGGTTTAGTGCTTAGGACCCAGAGAGGAAACAACCTACAGCCACTAGATCTTAGACATTTCCAGGTATTTAGAGCAATTAATCTGTTGAATTCCTTAATGACAATATTATGGCTTTTTGGCTGAGCTGTGTCTGTGTGCCGCTGCGCTCTGCTCGGTTCTCCTCCTCTCTCCCTCTCTAGGCTTATAGCGTAGCGGTTAGAGCGTGGGGACAGTAACCAAACAGTTGCTTGTTAGAATCCCTTCGCAGGCAAGGTGAAAAAAAATCTGCCGTTCTGCCCTTGATCAAGGCACTTAACTTCCACAGCAACTGATTCAGAGGGGTTTTGGGTTAAATGCATTCATTCAGTTGTGCAAGTGACTAGATATCCCCTTCCCTCTCTCCTACAGAGGTTGTGTGTCTGTCTCACAGTCCACACACACACAA
>NC_060198.1:6230969-6235969 GCF_021184085.1 Oncorhynchus gorbuscha
TAAGCTTAACCCTTACCCAAGCCCTAACCTTAACCCTTACCCTTACCCAAGCCCTAACCTTAACCCTTATCCAAGCCCTAACCTTAACCCTTACCCTTACCCAAGCCCTAACCTTAACCCTTACCCAAGCCCTAACCTTAACCCTTACCCTAGCCCTAACCTTAACCCTAGCCCTAACCTTAACCCTTATCCAAGCCCTAACCTTAACCCTTATCCTAGCCCTAACCTTAACCCTTATCCTAGCCCTAACCTTAACCCTTACCCAAGCCCTAACCTTAACCCTTACCCTAGCCCTAACCTTAACCCTTATCCAAGCCCTAACCTTAACCCTTATCCTAGCCCTAACCTTAACCCTTAACCTAGCCCTAACCTTAACCCTTATCCTAGCCCTAACCTTAACCCTTACCCTAGCCCTAACCTTAACCCTTACCCTAGCCCTAACCTTAACCCTTATCCAAGCCCTAACCTTAACCCTTACCCTAGCCCTAACCTTAACCCTTACCCAAGCCCTAACCTTAACCCTTACCCTAGCCCTAACCTTAACCCTTATCCAAGCCCTAACCTTAACCCTTATCCTAGCCCTAACCTTAACCCTTACCCAAGCCCTAACCTTAACCCTTACCCTAGCCCTAACCTTAACCCTTACCCTTACCCAAGCCCTAACCTTAACCCTTACCCAAGCCCTAACCTTAACCCTTACCCAAGCCCTAACCTTAACCCTTATCCTAGCCCTAACCTTAACCCTTATCCTAGCCCTAACCTTAACCCTTATCCTAGCCCTAACCTTAGCCTTACCCAAGCCCTAACCTTAACCCTTATCCTAGCACTAACCCTAACCCTTATCCTAGCCCTAAAACACAGCCTTACCTTAGCCCCAACCTTAACCCTATCCTAGCCCTAACCTTAACCCTATCCTAGCCCTAAACCCAACCCTTATCATAGCCCTAAACCTAGGCCTTGCCCTAGCCCTAACCTTAACCCTATCCTAGCCCTAACCTTAACCCTATCCTAGCCCTAAACCCAACCCTTATCATAGCCCTAAACCTAGGCCTTGCCCTAGCCCTAACCTTAACCCTTACCCTAGCCCTAAACCTAGCCCTTACCCTAGTCCTAACCTTAACCCTTATCCTAGCCCTAAACCCAACCTTTACCCTAGCCCTAACCTTAACCCTTATCCTAGCCCTAAACCCAACCCTTATCCTAGCCCTAACCTTAACTCTTATCCTAGCCCTAAACTCTTATCCTAGCCCTAACCTTAACCCTTATCCTAGCCCTAAACCCAACCCTTACCCTAGCCCTAACCTTAACCCTTATCCTGAACCCAACCCCTACCCTAGTCCTAACCTTAACCCTTACCCTAGCCCTTACCTTAACCCTTATCCTAGCCCTAAACCCAACCCAACCCTTACCCTAGCCCTAAACCTTGTCATAGCCCTTATCCTAGCCCTAACCCTAACCCTTGTGGTCCTTCTGTAGCTCAGTTGGTAGAGCATGGCGCTTGTAACGCCAGGGTAGTGGGTTCGATCCCCGGGACCACCCATACGTAGAATGTATGCACACATGACTGTAAGTCGCTTTGGATAAAAGCGTCTGCTAAATGGCATATATATTATCCTAGCCCTAACCTTAACCCCCATCCTAGCCCTAAACGTTACCCGTAACCGTACTAAGCAGTTGTTTATCAACAGATAGTTTGTTGATAGTATGACTATCTATAGACCATCTGCAGATGGACTATCAGGACTCTCCAAATAAAGTGTGACCCAGTGTGTTCGAGAACAGCTCCGTGGTCAAATCACAGACTAAACGCAGTTGATACATTTACATACCTTCCCACTCAGGATCTCAAAAAAGCAAGGCACACACACATTACACGATCCCAGGACTCTATATCATGACAAAGCCTTTATGTCTTCGCTCATGACCGACCGTACACTACAATACCTCAGACGACTCACATGAAGTGATGTTCCACCACGGCCATATCATCTCATTTCCCTGCAGAAATATCATCACAAAGGTACATCCTCACACGGTGTCCTTATTCAGTAACACTGCTAGCAGTGTCAGTCCACCAGGCACCCATTTTAGGAGTGGCTTTAAAGCACAGTATCCCATGCATAATAAGCAAGGCGGCCTCCATGGCTGGCTGGTGAGCAATTTGCCTCCTAGATTGCCTGGCCCCGAGGCCTTGGCTCTATGTTTATGTATGAGCTCCGGCGTTCATATGTATCGGCCCTGAATCGCTTTCCCCTCGCCACACACGCACGCACGCACGCACGCACGCACGCACGCACGCACACACACACACACACACACACACACACACACACACACACACACACACACACACACACACACACCCTGAAACACGCAGACACTCTGAAACCCATCACACACACCCAGATGCAGCATTAAGACTGATGACCTGCAGAAGAGGTGACAGCGTCCCGGCAGATGACTCTCATGCTCAATACAAGTAGAAAGGTAGTTTACATGTGTTGCTGCTGCTGCTGCTCTCTGCAGAGAGAGGGGAGCTGTATTAGGTACATTGTGTCCGTGATGGGGTGTCTCTCCCCCCTAGCGTTACGCCTTATACATCTTTTTGATGGTTTTCATGTCCAATTATTAAAATACATGCATATCCCTAAATTGTCATTATACAATTGGGGTTCAAAATATTAGTTCAAATATTCTGGAACATTCCGGATTTTGATGGAATGTCCGGCCTCATGCTGAGACAAGATTAAGGGAGGGAATAAATGAGAGATGAGGTTGAGAGTTCATTAACCCCATCCTTCTCTCTCACTCCTTCTTCTGTCTGTCTCTCTCGCTGTCTGTTTCTACTCTTCTTGCTCTCTCTCTCTCTCTCTCTCTCTTTCTCCCTCTCTCTCTCTCTCTCTCTCTCTCTCTCTCTCTCTCTCTCTCTCTCTCTCTCTCTCCCTCTCTCTCTCCAATTAAAGACATCCCTAACATCTTTGACTTCATAAGAAACACTTTGACTTGACTAAACACCATTTTGAACTCTGAGTAAAACATCAAAGACAAGTCATCTCGACAACATGGCCTCCCCATCTCCATGTGTAGCTGAAGAGAAAAAAATCTCCCCAAATCCCAACTGTAATATGTGACAGCAGGGTTTCACAAAAACAATATTTGTTTGAAGGCAACTGATCCCTCGCAGACACAAAATGGCCTCCATTAAGCCGAGCAGAGTAGCGTGGTCCTCTGAGGGTCCGTGGCTCAGTGTCAGTGGTGGAAGACCCCTCTTATCTTTCATTAAGAGAGCGCAGCAGGGTGGATTTAGCAGCCAGTGTGTGTGTGTGTGCGTATGTGAAGTGTGTGTGTGTGTGTGTGTGTGTGTGTGTGTGTGTGTGTGTGTGTGTGTGTGTGTGTGTGTGTGTGTGTGTGTGTGTGTGTGTGTGTGTGTGTGTGTGTGTGTGTGTGTGTGTGTGTGTGTGTGTGTGTGTGTGTGTGCCAGGCTCCCCGCCTTCTAAAAAGATTGCATTTAAAAAATAATTTCCCACATATCAAAACTCATCTTTAATTCTGCTATTGGAAGCTGTGGAGGCTGGATCCATGGGGGAAAGCTTAGCCCCTTTTCTACAAATGCTTAAATTGACCAGCAGGCAGAGAGGGAAATGAGGCTGAGCACACACACACACACCCACACAGGCGGCACACACACAGACAGGCACACACATGTATTTAGACACATTCACGCAATCAATCACACATGCACACAAACACACACACACACACACACACACCAACACACACGTTCAGATACAAAAAGAGACACACACACACACACACATACACACACAAGGGAATACAACTACACACAAACACGACGTCGGCTGGGATGGCAGCGTGCCACGCAGGACTCATGCCTAATTTGTGTTTCTTAATGGCTGGCGTGTGCTAATTACTGTCACCGTGTGCCAGGGGACCTCGCTGGCCAATCACCAGGCAGCGTTACCCTCTGACCGGCCAATCGCCAGCAGTCTAGCCCTCTGAACCAAAGGGGCTTCTGGGAGTGAGGGAATTTTAACAGCAGTTCAACTTGGCTTTGGAACACTTTCCCCTCGCCACACACACGCACGCACGCACGCACACACACACACACACACACACACACACACACACACACACACACACACACACACACACACACACACACACACACACACACACACACACACACACACACACACACACACACACACACACACACACACACACACACTGGCTGGCCAAAGAACAACAGAACGAAAGAACGACAGAGTGGAAAAGAAAACAGGGTCTGTAGAATGGGGCCAATTAAGTCAACCATACTCTGTGAGCTCAAAGACTGCTGTAATCCAGCGTTGACATGGTAATAACCGTAGGCTTAGTGTCAATTAGACAGGAACAACATGCTCACTCTACTGAAGGGAAGTGGAGAGGGCCTTTCAAGCACAGCTGACCCAAAAAAAGATTCAGTGATGATATTATGAGGTCATTTCAATTCAAACATTCTGTCTAATGGAAATTAATAGAAGTGTCTAATATAAGTGTCGAAGAAAACACACGTTTTTAGAAAATAATACACGTGTAAACCTAAATCGCTCTCTCTATATATGCAAGGAAATCAAACTACTAACAGACTACTGCAGGGTTTTCCAAACTCGGTCCTGGGGGCCCCCCTGGGTGCATGTTTAGTTTATTCCACCTAACACTACACAGCTTATTCAAGTAACCAACGAATCATCAAGCTTTGAAAAAAAAGAAAGTGCTCCAAGGGGGGGGTTGCCAGGACTGTTAAGGAAACCCTGGCCCGCAGCACGATGTTAATAGACCTACAGCTAAAATCAAACTCTTAACACGATGCTGCCTGATGACAATGCCTCACTGTTACTTCCTCGGTCGGTGGCCTTGTTACACTTCAGTCTGTCAGGAATGGCCGTGCCAATTCCTTCGCATACTGACACACACACACACACACACTGCACACACAT